>NW_027171827.1:250000-412500 GCF_036898095.1 Palaemon carinicauda
TTATTCTCTCCCTCGCTATGTAAAATAAAAATTTCTTATTCTTACACTTTCTGGTCTTTAGTTTTCGGTTATGGCAAGAACGGAATGAACTAATTTTTCTTGTGACATTTATTTTGGCAACTGATATATTATTTCCTTTCATTTATTTAACCAATTTCTCATAACATTCCTGATTTATTTTTGTATAAGTCTTTCTTTATCTCTCGAAGAGTAGGAAACTGTTTATACAGTTTAATAAAGAGGGAAAAATCAAGTTCGAAGCCATATCTTTGCTAAGGCCTCTTTTAGAAAAAATAATATTCGAATTTAGTTAATTTCTGAATATAAACTATATGCATATGTGTGCGTTTGTGCGTATATGCGTTTCGAAACATTTTTCAGTTCATATCATCTTAAAATAAATATATATGAAGTATTAATGGATACAGATCCTCCCAGAAGGGGGTGAAGTGTATGAGAGAGAGAGAGAGAGAGAGAGAGAGAGAGAGAGAGAGAGAGATTGTAGGCCTATAATTCTTTCAAAGCTTCATACCACCACTACATCTACTCTCAACAGTAGGCCTATTCCAAGAAAAGAATTAGACTAAAGTATTTGTTATTATTATATTCATTATTATTCGTGGAATAAGTTATACAAATTAACAGCATGAAGTAATTAGGCATATATATATATATATATATATATATATGTATACATACACACACACACATATATATATATATATATATGTATACATACACACACACACACATATATATATATATATAGAGAGAGAGAGAGAGAGAGAGAGAGAGAGCTATCCTAATCAAATGAATCATGTACTGATTCTCTCTCTCTCTCTCTCTCTCTCTCTCTCTCTCTACTCAAATGAATCACGTACTGATTCTCTCTCTCTCTCTCTCTCTCTCTCTCTCTCTCTCTGTGTCTATATATATACAAAAACGAGTCGTTTACCAATAAGATATCTTTTCTTTATATTATTACGGGAACAGAAGAAGACCTAAAAATATTTCATAAGAATTGGGAGAAAAAAAAAATAATCATAAAAAAGACATCATGATGAATATGTTTTTTATGTAAATATATCGACAAAATACTGTAAGGAAGAAAAGACAATTGATATATTTACTGAATTCCATTTTGGTTTTCTTAAGAGAATTATATATATTCAATGTGTTTATTGAACATTAAGAATAACAGAATGGGTCTCTAGAGATTGTAAAAGCAGGGGGAATGGAAGAGAAGACGGTGGATCGATGAACTAAGACAGTTTGCGGGTATAAACTGGCATAGAAAGACCATAAACAGACAGTGGAAGATGTCTGAGGCCTTTGTCCTGCAGTGGACACCAATTCAAAGGTAATTAATTATGAAATATATAGTACATTACATGAAATATAAAGTAATAATATAAACGAAGAAGTACACAAAGAGAATTAAAATGATGGAAACTAAGGAAATATGAATTATCATAATAGAAAAGAAACACAATAATACAAAAGTGTTTATATATTCACACAATTTGTGTAAAATATCAAAAATTGTGTAAAGATTATAATTTTTTATAGTTTATGTACGAAATATCTATTCTCATTCAGTTAATGGTCTTAAGATATTTTATTTTTCCTTGTTTCCTTTCCTCACTGGGCTATTTTCCCTATTGGAGTCCCTGGGCTTATAGCATCCTGCTTTACCAACTAGGGTTGTAGCTTAGCAATAATAATAATAATAATAATAATTGTTACGAGATCTCAACACGACAAATCCCAAATTCTCTCTCTCTCTCTCTCTCTCTCTCTCTCTCCCCTGGCTATGACGATCCTCGCGGTGTGTGCGTATGTGTACATGTGTGCGTGTGTACATGCGGCTGTGTGTGTGTAAGGTGGGAAACTACAGCAAGTCGTTTGTTTCCCTCTCTCTCTCTCTGTAGGTTATCAGCCTTCTAAAGGAACTAAACTACTACTTAAACACTGATAATATTACTGAAATTAAGAGAATCCAAAAGATCAAAACAACACAAAGTTACAAAGGGAAAAAAATTAGCCTTACCCTTAGAAACGAACTTGAGTACATCCTTACTGGTTCACTACTCAATGTTAACTGAGGGCCTGAGGCAGGCCGCAGGCTGGGCAGCATCTCATCTGGGCGCTCAGGGATAACTTGATGTCCGTGAGAATTAGGTTTTAATAAAGTATTGGAAACAAGTAGTCATTAGAAGTACTAATGAATACTGAAAAATATATAATAAAACAAAGTCTCTGTTAAGGCAGAGATTCTGAATAAATAAACCCTTTTTTATATATTAATACTTTTCAGGAGAGAGTTTTCAAGTCCGTGAGAATTAGCAGGCGAAATGGACCCCCCCTCGTCTGTCCAGATAAACATGGATTTCTTGTCTCCTGTGTGTGTGTGTGTGCGTGTATAGGTCTAAAAAACATAAATCTCTTATCCTAATCATCTGGAAGCCATTGTAAATATATTAATAAATGAATAAACGGGGGAATAACAAAAATCCTGATACATATCGATGGATAACAATAATAATAACAATAATAATAACAATAACAATAATAATAATAATAATAACAATAATAATAATAATGAAAGATATGGATGATACAATTGAAAATTGATTAAAATTAAATATTTAAGAAAAAGGTATATACATATTCTGCTTTGAAATACATTTCATGTTATGATAGAAAGGCAATATATATATATATATATATATATATCTGGTTTGAGATAATCTATTTTAATTATTCATTACCTCTCTTGTATAGTTAATTTCCTTATATTCTCTCCTCACTGAGCTATTTTTCCTTGTTTAAGCCATTAGGGTTATAGCATCCTGCTTTTCCAACTAGGGTTGAAGCTTAGCAAGTAATAATTATGATAATAATATAAGGGAGAACATGTGCTTAATAATCATCATCTCCTCCTACATCTATTGACGCAATGGGCATCGGTTAGGTTTCGTCAGTCGTTAGATATATATGTATATATATATATATATATATATATAGTAGGCCTATATTTGTAAATTTTTATGATTTTTGTCCTAACTGCCTCATAGTTTTTACACCCTTCTCTTAACTCTATGCTGTGTGTGTGTGTGTGTGTGTGTGTGTGAGAGAGAGAGAGAGAGAGAGAGAGAGAGAGAGAGATCCAGCTATCAGTAATTGTATTCCCTAAGTCTTAAGAAATGGCGCATAAATATACATGGGCGTGTACAGAGACATCAACATATTGAAGTTTATTCTCTCTCTCTCTCTCTCCTCTCTCTCTCTCTCTCTCAGCAATCCTTAGAAATATAAATACACCGAAAACGTTGGCCTGCACTTAATATTATCATTATTACAAGCTAAGTTACAACCTTAGTTGGAAAACCAGGAAGCTATAAGCTCAAGGGCACCAACAGGAAAGCATAGCACAATGAAGAAAGCAACCAAAGAAATTAATAAACTTCAAGAGAGGTGATATTCAAAATAGGTAGTAGGTTGACAAGGGCACCAGCCGCCCGTTGAGAGACTACCGTTTGAGAGTTTTGGGGTCCTTTGACTGGTCAGACAGTACTACATAGGACCCTTCTCTCTGGTTACGGTTCTTTCCCTTTGCCTACACAGACACCGAATAGTCTACCCTATTCTTTACAGATTCTCATCTGTCCTCATACACCCGACAACAGAGATTACCAAACAATTCTCCTTCACCCCAGGGGATAACTTCTGCACTGTAATAGTTCAGTGGCTACTTTCCTCTTGGTTAGGGTAGAAGAGACTTTAGCCATGGTAAGCAGCTCTTCTAGGAAAAGGACACTCCAAAATCAAACCATTGTTCTCTAGTCTTGGGTAGTGCCATAGCCTCTGTACCATGGTCTTCCACTGTCTTGGGTTAGAGTTCTCTTGCTTGAGGGTACACTCGGGCACACTGTTCTATCTAGTTTCTCTTCCTATTATTTTGTTAAAGTTTTTATAGTTTGTATAGGAAATATTTATTCCAATATTGTTAATATTCTTGAAATAGTTTATTTTTCCTTATTTCCTTTCCTCACTGGGCTATTTTCCCTGTTGGGGCCCCTGGGCTTATAGCATCCTGCTTTTCCAACTAGGGTTGTAGCTTAGCATTTGATAATAATAATAATAATAATAATAATAATAATAATAATAATAATAATAATAATAATAATAATAATAATAATGTTAGTCTCTCTCTCTCTCTCTCTCTCTCTCTCTCTCTCTCTCTCTCTCTCTCTCTCTCTCTCTCTCTTAACACAGATTCGACTGGATAAATCCTTAGAAATATAACTACACCGAAAACGTTGGCCTGCACTTAATATTATCATTATTACAAGCTAAGTTACAACCCTAGTTGGATAACCAGGAAGCTATAAGCTCAAGGGCCCCAACAGGGAAAAAATAGCCCAATGAAGAAAGTAACCAATGAAATAAATAAACTACAGGAGAGGTGATATTCAAAATGTATTAAGATCAGTAGCAGCGTTAGAATAGAAGTGTCCTATATAAACTAAGAAGAGAGAGACTTACTTCCGCCTGTTCAACATAAAAACATTCGTTGCAAGTTTGAACTTTCGAAGTTCCACCGATTCAGCTGCACAGTTAGGAAGAACATTTTACTATCATGCAATACATGCAATGTATTATAATCGGTATCACATTAAAATGTGTCATTTACAGGCTCAACGAAGAATTAAAATTTGACCGCCAAAATTGAAACGCCATCAACCGTCATCGGTTTTATTTCCCCCTCTTACCGAGCCACATTAACACACGCACATACATGCCATACAATTTCGCGCGCTTTTTATTATTATTATTATTATTATTATTATTATTAGCCAAGCTACAATCCTAATTGGAAATGCAAGATGCTACAAGCCCAAAGGCTCCAACAAGGAAAAATAGCCCAGTGAGGGAAGGAAACAAGGAAAAATTAAATATTTTGAGAACAGTATTTTCCTACATAAACTATAAGAATTTTAACAAAACAAGAAGGGAAATTAGATAGAATAGTGTGCCCGAGTGTACCCTCAAGCACGAGAACTCTAACCCTATTATTATTATTATTATTATTATTATTATTACCTGCTAGGCTACAACCCTAGTTGGAAAAGCAGGATGCTATAAGCCCAACAGGGAAAATAGCCCAGCGAGGAAAGGAAACAAGGAAAAATTAAATATTTCAAGAACAGTAACATTAAAATACATATTTCCAACATAAACTATAAAAACTTTAACAAAACAAGAAGAGAATTTATATAGAATAGTGTGCCCGAGTGTACCCTCAAGCAAGATAACTCTAACCCAAGACAATGGAAGACCATAGTACAGAGGCTATGGCACTACCTAAGACTAGAGAACAATGGTTTGATAAAATATATAGCATATTGCCACATAGAATATTACGTAATCATATTCATTTATTCATATTTTAGAATTACATAATTCAAGATAATATTTTGTAGTAGTCGAAAAAAAGTTGTTTATTTGTTATAATAGTAGTTTAACATTCGAATCATAATTCCAGTATATTAAATTTTAATTTTTTATGTGGCGAAGTCAACAGAACATCCTCTCGGGAGTTTCGTGATCAAACGATTCGATTTTAGAACGAAACATTCTGGGAAACAGTAGATTCAAATATAGCATTTCGTTGTGATTCGATTTTTTCTTTTTATTTCGTTTATTAAAAGACCAATGGAGATTGGCCTGATGTAGCGAAGCCCTGATTTTGAAAACAATTTTCCTTCGTTGTTTTAAAGGTTTAAAGGTAACTCATGAATGGCAGAGGCAAGGGACAGTGACATTGCCCTATCGAGCAGGACAATGCCCTAGAGACTGACCTTATATAACATAAGATCAGCGGCCAAGCCCCCTCTCCACCCAAGCTAGGACCAAGGTGGGCCAGGCAGTGGCTGCTGATGTCTCAACAGATAGACCTATTGGCTCCCCCAAAACCCCATCCTTAGCTCACAAGGATGGTGAGGTTGCGGACACTACAAGAAACTATATATATATATATATATATATATATATATATATATATATATATATATATATATATATATATATATATATCCCTTTCTGAATGGTGATACCTTGATGTAGTGAAAGGGATTGCCTATCAATATGATCAGCAAAGTTGTAAGGCTACTATTTAGGGCCACCCATACTAGGTTGGTTTGCTGTGAGCGATCAGACCAAAGTCTCTTGCCATCACCAATTTGCAGTGGCCAGCGTGGTGGTGAAAAAGGACATGTCTGAGGCCGTTGTCCTGCTGTAGACTAGAAACGGCTGCATTTGTTTAATCAAATTCATAAATCCAGTTCAAATTGCCTGTTCTTATTTTGTATTTGGAGAGAGAGAGAGAGAGAGAGAGAGAGAGAGAGAGAGAGAGAGAGAGAGAGAGAGAGAGAGAGAGAGAGAGAGAGAGAGATTCTATATATTAATCCATTCTTCACTGTTATTTCAAAAGCACTCGTACTTTAGAGAGCTTCTCTTATGGTCTTCATCTGAGTTGAGCGATATTCTCATATTATTTCGCCCAATGGATATATCAATTTTCTCCGGAATTGAGCGATAGTTTCATATAGTTTCGCCCTTTGGAATGTTGAAGAATGCAGAGTGCTTCGCCCAGTTCTACGATTGAACATCTATGGTTTTGAGCGAAACATTGTGAGAAACAACTGAAGGTTTAGTCAGTATTTCCCATTGTGATAAGACTTTCCCATTTATTTTCGTCTCCTTCAGAGATTTATGGCAAATGCTCGAAAAGGCACAGTAGACCCACCGAGAAAGATCTCTCTCTCTCTCTCTCTCTCTCTCTCTCTCTCTCTCTCTCTCTCTCTCTCTGCAAATGTATACGTTCGCACACTACTCAATGTTCCGGGAATCCGGTTAATAAAACAAGACGAAGTGTTCGAACAATCTCTAGAAGAATCACAAACTGAGATTGCCCGCTTTTATTTCCCGCCCTCCTCCCGCTTAGATCAATTGGCCTTGACTTCCACTTAAACCATAACGTCTTTGTGTTATGAATATTATAAAAAATTTAATTCTTGAATCATATAAGTAATGTGTAATTAATGTGTAATAATTTTTGGTTATTTGCATAAGAAAGAAGTGACTTGATAACTACTTTTGTCAAACTGAGGTCGAAAACGAAATGAATAAACACAAAGACACGCACGCACACACATACTATTTATTTAAGATAAACTTTACAAAATATCTATTTTAGACAATAAATAATAAAATACATAATAAAAAAAATTAATTTGGAACTAAATAATTCTTAAAATGACTTTATTAGAGATAAAATATATTCAAAACATCAAAATAACGTTTTAGTTCAATATGATTTTTGTCAGCCGATAGCGTCGGAGAAAGATAAGCATAATTTCAACAATTTATCCCATTTATTTTGTTTTATTACGTCATAATATTAATTATTCATTAAGTTTTCAAACAAACATCTCATATTTAAATGTTTAACAATATTATTTATAGTCGGCAATAGATAATAACAATCGGAAATTTATGAAAATTCAAACAATTTTTAACGAATGTTGAAGCGCTTATTTACAATTGTCACACAAGACAATCTTTTTATTTCCAGACATTTTTCACATTTACGTTAATAATTATCTTTTTTATCTCATATTATACAGAAAGATAAAGCTTATCTAGTCCATCCTCATAATCTTCTTGTTGGAATAGTGTTAATAATAATGTTAATAAAATATTAATAATAATAACAGTAGATATTAAAGGAATTTTATGAAACACGAAATTCGATTTCAAATTCTACTCGAAAATAGAATTTTTTTCCTCAAAGGAAACTGATTAAATTTCAGTCTGTCAATTTCAGTCTTTCAATTTCAGTCTTTCAATTTCAGTCTGTCAATTTCAGTCTTTCAATTTCAGTCTTTCAATTTCAGTCTGTCATTGGTGTGAAGGAATTGAATAAATGGGTAATTGTATTTGATATCAAATACATAATGGAAAATTGATTACTTAATTGGGAAATAGGTGAATTTAAACATTGAAGTTGGTAAGTATGGATTTATAAAATTACACCAAAGAACTATATATATATATATATATATATATATATATATATATATATATATATATATATATATATATATATATATATATATATATATATATATATATTCAAATAAGCCATATATATTTTTGATATATTAATGTCTGGATTCTCTTAACAACCTCGGGATCACAGACCCAGGCGAAATCTCACAAAGACAAGAGCTTGGCTCCGGCCGGGAATCGAACCCTGGTCGGCAAGCTTATATAGATAGTGACTAACCCACTTGGCCACGAACAAAGATCTTTGTTCGTGGCCAAGTGGGTTAGTCACTATCTATATAAGCTTGCCGACCAGGGTTCGATTCCCGGCCGGAGCCAAGCTCTTGTCTTTGTGAGATTTCGCCTGGGTCTGTGATCCCGAGGTTGTTAAGAGAATCCAGACATTAATATATCAAAAATATATATGGCTTATTTGAATATGAAAAACACGTAAAAATGTGCAAAATTTATCATATATATATATATATGTATATATGTATATATATATATATATATATATATATATATATATATATATATATATATATATATATATGTATATATATATATATATATATATATATATATATATATATATATATATATATATATATATATATATATATATATATATGTATATATATATGTGTGTGTGTGTATCCCCACGCCTGGAGAACAGATCCAGAAATATATAAACTGAATAATATGCTGTCTTTCTATACCACAATTGCAATGAGCTCTTGGCAAAAATTGAAGAGCCATTATCTTCTTTAGCACAATTCCGATGAAAGGAAATTCATTGGACATTTTCAAAAAAAAAAAATATATATTTAATTTCCTTTCGAAATAAAAAAAACTCTTTGAATTTTATATACTGTAGTTGGATATGTCTTTTGGATGAATTTCGATCAGAAATTGAAAATTAGAAAATATATATATCGTGATAGAAGAATTAGAAAATATATATCATACAAGAAAGGTTTTAAAAAGTATATAAGAGAATAATTGAAGAATACATTATTATTATTATTATTATTATTATTATTATTATTATTATTATTATTATTATTATTATTATTATTATTATTATTATTATTAGTACCTGCTAAGCTACTACCCTAGTTGGAAAAGCAGGATGCTATAAGCCCAAGGGCCCCAACAAGGGAAAACAGCTCAGTGAGTAAAGGAAATAAGAAAATATGCTATATGAGAAGAATATTAAGAAATGAAAGAGAAGTATGGAATAATATATAGAATATAATTTATCATAAAATATAATATTGTATACGATATATTATATAATATACGATATACCAAAAATATACCAATAGATATTTGAAATATTAAAGATAATAAATGATAGAATATGGTATGATATAAAATGAAATATGAAAATGAAATATTTAAAATATATAAATTATATATTATTTAAAATAGTATATAATAGGAATTAGATAAAAAAGATAAATATTATGTATAAGATATAATATATAAAATATAATTTATTATATAGAATATATATACATACATATATTATACACACATATATATATATGTATATATATATATATATATATATATATATATATATATATATATATATATATATATATATATATATATATATATATATATATACATTTATATTCTATGTATTATATTTTATATATAATATTTATCTTTTCAAAATGTATTATATAGAATATATATATATATATATATATATATATATATATATATATATATATATATATATATATATATATATATATATGTGTGTGTGTGTGTGTGTGTATTTGACATTTTGATAGTTTATATCTAGGCCTATCCTTAAAACACTACCACAATCCATACATAGTGGGAAAGAAAAACTGTAAAAACTGTTTCGTAAACTTGACCGATATTCAAATAAGCATAGATAATAACATTGTATCGATATCTCTTATTAAGTACGTTAGATGCCAATAGCCCTATCTCTTGACAGTGACTACTTATTTCCTCATTTCCTTTCCTCACTGGGCTATTTTTCCCTTTGGGAGCCCTTGGGCTTATAGCGTCTTGCCTTTCCAACTACAGGCTGTGGCTTAGCTTATAATAATAATAATAATAATAATAATAATAATAATAATAATAATAATAATAATAATAATAATCATAATAATAATAATAATAATAATAATAATAAGGATAATGTTAACAATCGTAATATTATTATTATTATTATTATTATTAATGATAATAATAATATTGATAATAATAATAATAAGGATAATAATAATAATAATAATAATAATAATAATAATAGTCGTAGTAGTAATGATAGTAATAATAATAATAATAATAATAATAGTTTTTCAGTGGCCAAATAAATATTACAGTAAAATCTGATTTTGTAGAGAGGTAGGCCTAAATGGATGAATATTCCATAAAGAAAACTGTGATCAACTCGTTTATTACCATAAATGACTCCTATACCCAAAGAGAAACTTCATTTCTAAAACATAATAAATAGTGGAGCCCCATTGATAAAAACTGTCCCACACATAGAAAGGATTTCACATATACTAATTGAATAAGCTTAATGTCTACTGAAGCCAAAATGGAGTTTTAGATATGTATAATAACCCACCAAGTTATCAGAACTAGACGTTCAAAAATATCTAAGAATGACTTAAAACTTGATTGTTTTCTAAGTCTAAAGTTTCTTCTTGAAAGTCTTAATATTTTCAGTCTTTCAGATGTCTAGTAGTACTGTTATAGTCTACATTTTATGATTATAATATATCTTACAGTTATATATTATTTCTATATGCATACAGCATCAAATTTGTATAATACAGTCAAATTACAGATTAATTTTAGAAAATAAAAATGAAAAAGGTTTAGAAAATTTTTTTATATAGTCTACATTTTTATATTTATATATTACAGTGTAAATACAGTTTAATTCTAGAAAATAAAAAAAGTTTAGAAAATGTTGTAATATAGTCAACATTTTATATTTCTATATATCAGAGCCTCTATTCTAATATATCTCACAGATATATATTACTTATATATGCAACCAGCATCAAATTTGTATATTACAGTGTAATTACAGTTTAATCTTAGAAAATAAAAAGTTTCTTTATTTAGAAAATCCAAAATCCTGCTCGAAATCTTAAAGAAGAAGACGACTGGCGCCTTGTGTCACGTGACTTCTGTGTTTACAATCGTAAACAAATAGTGACTTTGTGTCTGGTGGTCAGCAATTTGTCTTATTTTAAGGTAAATTATTAATAATTTTAACGTTATATCCCATCTTATATATCAGCAGGATAACTGTGAGCAATGTGGGAGAATAGTTTGTTGAATATAATGTGTAAATATGAGTGAAAAGTGTCTAGAAAGACGCCAGTTTAGATTGTCGAGAGGAAAATACTGGTTAAGCCATAGTGACTTAGTGTTTGGTGGTCAGCGATTTGTCTTGTTTTAAGGTAAATTATTAATAATTTTAACGTTATTTCCTATCTTATATATCAGCAGGATAACTGTGAGCAATCTGGGAGATTAATTTGTTGAATATAATTGGTAAATATGAGTGAAAAGTGTCTAAAGACGCCAGTTTAAATTGTCGATTGGAAACATTGAGAGGAAAATACTGGTTAAGCCAGTCGTAATTTAACGATAAATTCATATTATTACGTATAAAATATCTTATGTAAATATTATTTTGGATCATTATAAATAATATTTCCCCCCATTAGAATATATTTTATAAGAAATAAGGAAGCTTAAGCCTTTGTAGAATGACGGACAAAGCCTTTACGTACATTTGCGGTACGGAAATCTTACTTCAATTAAATTTCCCATGGCCTAGGACGTATGTACCCGTGTTTTTCGTGCTATAGATCCCTCCTCCCGTATTTAATAGAACGTATATACGGTTAGATTGCTCTTCCGAATGAACACCAATGTAATCACTTAATGGTCTTCTGGTGAAAGTATCGAATACAATATACCGTTTTGGTAAAGTTTTACTGTATTACAGATTCTCATTTCGAACAGAAAATGGTTTCATTGTAGTGTATTACAGGGCAATGTAACCTAGGAAAACAACTACTGTTTCTTATAGAAAAAATTACGCTCTCTTCGAAAATGACACTCGTTCCCGTCGCAAATTAATAGTTTCAGAAATATATATACATCTATATTCTCCAATAATGGGGGACTTTTGGGTGGGGAAAACATACTGGGGAATCGATATATAAACATAAAACAAGCCTTTTCTTTTCTATACATTACCTTCTTGAAATTATAATAACCGGAGGAAAATACAAAACAGTATATCTGGATAAACTTTGGAGGCTCCGTTACAAAGATTGTGTCATGAAAAAATACAGTAACCAGTGCTGCCAACGTCAGATGTAGATCAAATGTTATTTTGTGACCTGTCATACTACTAGGCTAGGTTAGGTGGGTTTGTTAGGTTCTGTGCCCTTTTTGTACTTTTTATATATTGAGTAAAACTTATATGGAGAAATTATTTAAAATACATATGGAAATATCTATCATTACTATCTTTAGTAATGTCAGCGTGCTGTTGGTAACTCTGTGTACCATACGTCAACGTTGGTAACACTGTGTATTATTGGTAAAGTTGCTAATGTTATCGTTCGTTCGTAAGAGAAGTGACACCGTGCAACTCAAAGTTATCCGAATTGGTTGATCTGTTTGTTTCCGATTGAAATGAACATCAAATTCTGTTAATTCACGTTATTTACTACAGGAAAACAATTATATATCGTTTCCCCAGTATGTTTTCCCCACCCAAAACCCCGAGTTCCCACTGGGGGTCCCCCATTATCGTAGGATATAGATGTATATATATTTCTGAAACTATTCATTTGCGACGGAAACGAGTGTCATTTTTGAAGAGAGCGTAATTTTTTCTATAAGAAACACTAGTTTTTTTCCTAGGTTACATTGCCCTGTAATTCACTACAAAAATACCTTCATTTTACCTGTGCACTGTTTGGAGGTTTTCATTTTACCTCTGCACTGTTTGGATGTTTTATTTTTACTTGTGCACTGTTTGGAGGTTTTTGTTTTACCTGTGCGCTGTTTGGATGTTTTATTTCTATCTGTGCACTGTTAGCAGATTTTCTCTTTACCCCGTGCACTGTTCGGAAATTCCTCAAACCCCACAATTAAGAACAAGAATTACGGAGCCTTTGTATATCAGAGGCCAGTTCCTCCCATTTGGATTAAAAATTGATATCAACTAACCTAAATTCTCCCCCTTAACCTAACCTACAAGCTGTGTCCTTACCCACTTACCTAACAGGGTTCTAACGCCCCCTTGCGGCCCCCTTACACTGCCGTATTCAAGTTAGCCGTAATCATACATACAGGTGGCCGCTATCATACATACTCCCCATCAAATGCAACAGGGTTAAAATTATAGAACAGTGCAATAAAGGGTTTGTAAAAAATCAGACTTAAATGTATTTTTTTTTACGGTTTGATAATTTTTGTTAATGATTTCTAGCAGAAATCCATAGTTTTTGAGATATGGTGAGTCGACTTCTATAACTGAAAGGTAAGGGTTAGTGCAAGGTATTTTCATCATTTACGTTCGAAATACTTTAAAATATGCCGTGTACAAGTTTAATGTATGCTATTGAGATAAACCTTTTTAAACTTTGTTGTTTCTGCCAGTCTTCTTAATAAAAAAGTTACTGTTACTATAACCGAGTAATAGTAATGTTGGTGAATGTAGTTTGTTGGGACAGGGTAAGTATAAAGAACATGGTAGTCTAAAGGTCAGGGCTGTCGTCCATCGAACTACAAAGGCTCCTAGTAATGAAACTGTGAAAAAAACTGAAGCAATTGTTTGCTAGGACCTCTGGATGCATAGAGAATGGGACTTGCCATCCCAATTTGTATGGAGTCATTTGTAGCAGCCTGCATCTTATCAGAAATATCTCCTTTTTCAATTAAGCTAATGATTCATTGGTTTTTGTTCTGCCTTATCAGAAATATCTCCTTACTCAATTAAGGTAGTGATTCATTGGTTTTTTATCTGCCTTATGCTCGCTTTGCTCGCTATTAAACATTATTTCATTGTTCCCACGTTCTGGCAAGCGGAACATGTTTCATTATGTGCATTAGCCCCCAGGGCTAGTATTTCGGTGTCAGTTATCAGTTATACAAACTTAGAATTTGATTACCTCGGTTATTATTACGCAGCGATTCATGGTTATGAGAAATCCATATTTTTCATATAGGCCTATTTTATAATTCCAAAATTTAGGATTAAAAAACTACATTTTTAAAAGGGAAACAAATGCAAGAGCACCATCTAATCTAGAACCCGTTTACGTTGTTGGGCGGAGGGATTCGCCTTTCCATCGGCCCCTCCTTGGTTTTCTTCTTTATTCTAATTCTTTTATTTTCTTCTCTCTTTTTTTCCACATTTAATAGATATATTCTTTTCTTTTCTCTATTCCTTCTTTCTTGAACAGCACGTTTCCTATTATCTTCTTCTTTTCTTCTTCATACGGCTGTTGCAATTCCACTATGTTTCTTCTTTTGTCGCTGAGGTCTGGACAGTCAAGAATAACTGCCCCACATAGTTTGCATTCTACCCTACCTCCCGCTTCATGTCTTTTCCTGTCGTTTAATTTCAAACAGTTGGCCCTAGCTCTATATATAATAATAGAATTAGGTTTGTTATCATAAAACATTTCTTCTCCTATTTGCCCTTTTTCTTGTTCGTATATTTCTAAACTATTTTTCTCTTTTATCTCATCCCTCCACTTTTTACCATCTACTTCTCTAATTTTGGCCTTGAGCTCTTCTTTTCCCATTCTCCTAAAGGTTCTATCGTTCATTTCCATATCTTTAATCCATTTCCTAGTCTCTTTCATCCACCTGTTATTTTCATTTTCTTTCATTTCTTCCAGAATTATCTTCAGCAAATCATTTCTCCCCTCTTCTATCCCTTTCACAAACCTTAGCCTTCCTCCTGCTATCCTAGTCTTCATTTCGGATATTCCTATCTCTCCCCGAAGTGTTGCTACTGCTGCATATGATGGTGCTCCCAAAATTTTTCTTCTTACTCCGTTTTCAATCTGCTGTAATCGTTTTATTTCACTTTCTGTTACGTTCATTACTGCCGTGCCATACAGTATTCCGGGTAAGGCTACATTTTTCCAATATGGTTTTCCTATTAGTATTATGTGGCAGCTTTTCGTAATAATTGAGTAGGTTAAGTTGGCTAGCTTTTCTGCCTTTTCCATCATTTTCTTTTGTTTTTTAAACATATTTCTTTTCCCTTCTATCTCTATTCCTAAATATTTATGCTATCTGTTACTTTAATACCCTCTATTTCTTCCGGTTTTTCTTTCATATTATGTATGATAATATGACTTATTTTTGTTTATTTCTAGCCCACAATCTTTACATATTTCTACTAGTATTTTTGTTTGCTTCAGCATCTACTATATTTTTTGCTACAATTAGACCGTCATCTGCCAAGAACAATGCCCTAATCCTTATTATTTCGTTTTCAAAGCCTTTTCCTTTTCTTTCTAATTCATTTATTATTTTACAGTATATGTAATTAGTTTAAATAGAGTAGTTGACCCTGTACATCCCTGTTTTATCCCACTCGTTACTTCAAATTCTTTATCTAATTCATATCCTATGTTTATTTTGGTTTTGTCTCCTTCGTAGATTTCTTCCAATGTATCTATTACATTTGGGTGTATTCTGTATTCTTTCATAATTTCTATTATTTTTTCCCTCTTTATTGAGTCATAGGCGTTCTTGAAATCTATTGAAATTACATTAAACTTTCCTTCCTTTTGTAGCTTTCTTCTACACAGTATTGTAAAATAAATATGTTGTCTTCTACTCTTCCTCCTTTTGTGAACCCGGCTTGCGTTTCTTTCATCTCCATATTTCTCTCAAGTTGTTCTTCTATTTCATCTTTCATGAGGGCCATAAATATTTTGTATGAGGCATTTGTAAGGGAAATTGGTCTTAGATCTTTTAGTGTGGGTTTCTTTACATTTTTTATCATTTTTGTTTTAGACTTTTTCCACTTTTCGGGCTTGTTCTTCTCCTCCGTTTCATTTTGAAGGCACTTTGTAATGATTTCCAAACATTTGCTGTCATTAGCTATAGTTTTATATAATTCTGGTTTCAGTTCATCTGGACCTGCTGCCTTTTTATTTTTCATTTTTCTTAAAATTTTCTCAACTTTCTCCTATGTCAAGTTGGGAATATTCATTGGTGTTATCTTTCTTGTTATTGGTGATATCATATCCATGTGCTCTGTTATTTCTATAGGGAATGAGTGTCCTAATGAATTTTTTTCTTTTTCTATTTCCTTTAATTTTTCTATATAACTTTGTCTTTCTTCACTATTCCATACCTCTTTCATTTTATTTTCGTGCATTTTATAAATGTTTTCCCCCCAGAACCTATCTATCTGTTCCTCTGCTACTTCTTTGGATAGTTTTTCCCCATTTTTATCATATAATTGTATTTCTTCTTCCTTTTCCTTTTTCCCTTTTAGGTTGTCAATATTTTTGAATATCTTGTTCCTAGCCTTCCTTACTTCATTAGCCTTCTTTTCATTTTCCCACAATGCTTCCTTTATTATAACCTGCGTTCTCTCTTCTTGTTGTTTATGCAGCAGAAACGCTCTTTCCCTTTCTTCTCCTGTCAGGTATCGCTTTTCTCTGTTAAGTTTTTTCTCTTTTTTATTTCCTCTCTGATTTCATTGGTCATCCACTCTGGTTCTATCTTTGCTTTCTCTTCTCCAGACTTTGGTTCTATCTTTGCTTTCTCTTCTCCAGTTGTTCTCCGTCTGTACTTTGCTTGTAGCTTTCTTTTTGCTGACTCTTCTACAACTTCATCAAATTCATCCATCCTTGTGATTTCTCTGTTCTCTAGATTATTTTTTAATTCTTCCCTGTATTCCCTAAGACTTTCTTCGTCTGTTTTGTAATATATACTTTCTTTCCAAAATCCTTTTTTTGTAGTTTTCTATCTTCGCTTTGACGCTGACCTCTTTCTATCTTCGCTTTAACGCTGACCTCTACCTCAATCAGATTATGGTCAGATATATCTACTTTATCTTTTTCTTCATCTATGTTCATCTCATTGAAGTATTCATACATTTCTTTATTTACCAACACCAAGTCTATGGCACTTCTTTGATCACCTCTCTCCCATGTATATGTTCCTTTGCATTTCTCATCTACATTTAATTATATAAGGTTTTTATCGTTTATTACCTCGAGTATTTTCTTTCCGTTTTCATTCTCCTCTTGGTATCCCAAGAAGCCTAGATGACCATTAAAATCTCCCATTATAATTAGTGCTTCATCTTCCTCTACTTCCTCAATTTTTTTCTCTAGCTCTGCTCGTATCACTACGTTTCTCTCCCTTCCCTATCCCCGCCACAATCCATATATACTACAATAAGTCTCACTTTCTTTTTAAGGATATTCCCTTTTACATCCAATATATCTAAGTTCTTCGATTGAACTTTTTCCATTTCTATATCCTTGTCGTCTTTGTATATCACCATTAACCCCCCTCTTTTTTTATCTTTAAAATCCCTCATACTCTCCTTCTTAATTGTACCATCACTTATATTAATCTTATCTATTTTTTGTTGTGTTTCAGTTAGCACTACTATGTTGATATCAAAGCTATCGTTTAGGAGACTCTCCATTTCCATGTATTTTTGCTTTGTTAAGCCTTGTATATCTATCATTTTGAAACTAATTCTCTTATTCTTTTCCGTTGGGCTGTCGCGTGATCCATATTCATTCCTTTTTCTGTTCCCCTTTTGCATTTCTTGTGGTTCTATCTCTACCTCCTTTCTCTGGCCCCCTGTTCTCTGAGGAGTTTTCCGTTTTTTATCATCCAGCCATTCTCCATTATTTTGTTTTTCTTTGAGCTCTTCCCTAAGTTTTGACATAACCTCTCTTTCCTTTTTCGTCATGTCCTTTGTTATACCTACTCTTTTTTTCAAAGGATTCTGTTCATGTTTTAGTTTCTTAGCACTTTTTAGGATTTTCCACTTCATTTCTTCATTCTTAAATTTAATAAGCACTGGCCTAGGTCGTCCCCTCCCCCGCCCTCATTTCGCTTCCCTAGCCTTATTACCTGTTCCATCTCTATCTGCTCTAGCTCTAAACTATTTCTGAAAATATCCTGACACCAATTAGTATCCTCTGTTTTTCTTTCCTCTGCTTCCTTCCTTTCACTTTCTGGTACATTATACAGCACTAAATTGCATACTGTACTCTCCTTTTTTCCTCCTCTTCTTCTAGTTCCTGCAATACTTTTGATTGAACTACTTCTACCTGATTTTGCCTTACATCTCCAAATTCATTCTGGCTAAACCTGTTATTTACTGTACTTACAACCTCGTCCATTATTTCATTCTTTACCTTCCTCGGCACCTCTTCGACAATCTCTGCTCTCATTTTTGACCATTTTTCTTCTATTTCTCTCGGCTTTTCGTTCAACATTTTATTTATTTCTTCTAGATCTTTCATTTTAAATATTAAACTTAGCCGGTGAATATATAAATAGCTGACGTCTCCGACGGCCCGACAGATTCCAAAAACTCGCGAGCGATCGCCATGAAGGTTGCGGGTGTGCCTACCAGCGCCGACTATCGTCCAGATACCGCATATACTTCTCAACCACTCCAGTTCTTCTCTGTCGGTCTTGCCGACAAGTTGGTTCCGCTCGCTTTAGACCTCGAGTTTTCGACCGAATTGGTGAAGTACTTTGTTTTGGTTGTTTTATTGGCTTTCGCTGTGTTGGTGTGTTTCTTCAATAAAACTCTTGAAACCCTTTTTTGGCTTGTGTTTCTTGTTGATGAACTTGGCTTTAATTTGGATTTTCTCTGGTTGTTCATAATGGCTGACCCTTCTCCTGTATATCACAAGTGTGCGAGAGATTGTAACAAACATCTTCCCAAGGCCTCTATCGACCCTCATACTGTTTGTTCTAATTGCCGGGGTAAATCCTGCCAATTAGGAGATCGGTGTGAGGAGTGCTTGGTCTTGTCGGAATTCGAGTGGCTAGAGTATGAAAAGTATACTCGTAAGCTCGAAAGAGATAGGGTGAGGAGAAGCTCATCTAGATCTCTGGAATTTTCCTCCTCCCATGCCCCTGAACCTAATCCTTCCCCTGTAGTGGTTGTTCCTGAACCCCCTGCTAGCACTCATGAACCTTCAATGCGTGATATGTTTTTAGCGATTCAAGCATTAGGTGAAAAGGTTGAATCCTTAGCCTCGGACAGGAATCAACTTATGTCCGATGTTAAGTTGTTGAAGTGTCAAAGTGGTAAAGCAGAAAATCTAAGTGGTAAAGTGAAAAGTGCGCGAAATGTGTTTAGTGTTGCGACCGAGGGTTCGTCTGTTCGTGCTTGTCGCTCCCCTAGTCCGAGACCTCTTTCAGGCTCCCCTGCACCAGGGAGAAGTAATGTCGTAGGACTTAAGGGGGCGAGAGGTGTAAACCGACGTACAGACGTTCCCTCTTTGGTATCAGACGTTTCTCATCAAGAACGTCCTTACCATAAGACGGGTGAGACTAAGTTCTCCTCGTCCTCCGACGACTTGTCGCATAAGAAACCTTGGCGCAAGGTTTCTTGGCCCTTAAAGCGCAAGTCAGTCCCTTCAGGACAGGTCCAGCGTCCTGGCTGTAGCCATTGGGGCAGCTCTGACCACTTGCAGTCATCGGATGACTGTTCGCCTGTTAAGCGAAAACGTAACACGGAGTCCGAGGGTCTCGGTAGGGGCAATGTTTTGCCTGCACAGATGTTACCGACGTCACGGCCCGTTCTGACTCCCGTTGACCCGAAGTGGGTTGTCCTGCGGGACATGCAGTCTAAGCTTTCCTCCCTTATGGAAGATTATGAGCATGAACAGGTTCACGATGATCCTTTGCTTGCGGTTCGCCAGTGCGATGAGCGTGACTCTGGCCTTCAGCCGCCTAAACGAGTGTTTTATCGTCCGTATGATGTTAGTGCTAACGTTTCTAGTGCTTTGAAACGCGATGCTGGTCGTGTTCCTCGTCATTCACGTCAGTCACGTGACGTGGAACCCCCTTTGCCGCAGTCTCGAACTGACGTTCAGCAGCTGTCACCGCAGCCCCGCACTGACGTTCGCCGACCGACTCCGTTGCCTCGACGTGACGTTGAGCGTCTGTCGCCGCAGTCGGAAGTTGTTTTTCCTGCTCAGACCCTGCAGTCAATGCAGTCTCGACGTGATGTCGAACGACAATCAACTCAGGCTGTTGTTGTTTGTCAGTCACAAGACTTTCAGTCTTTACAGCCGCGGCGTGACGTCGTTTCCTCAGCTGTTGCTGCTGATCCGTCGCTTGTTGACATAGCCTGTCAAGCGTTGCCTCCTCGGCATGTCTCTCCGTATCACAAGACTCTGCAGTTGTCGGACGAAGTTCCGTCGGATGAGGAAGTCGTTGATCCCCTTCCAACTGATATGCCTTTGGGGACTTTTTCGGATGGAGAGGAGCCTAAAGTTGCTCAGCCCTCTCTTGATTTTGAAAAGATCATGCTTATTTTTAAGGAACTTTTTCCTGATCATTTTGTGACTGCTGCTCCTCGTTCGCCCCCATCAGAGTTCACGCTGGGCCTAGCTGCTTCGACGGCGTCGTTCACTAAGCTAGTGCTCTCTCGCTCTTCTAAGAGAGCTTTGCGTTTACTAGGCGACTGGTTGATGACCAGGAGGAGTTTGGGGAAGTCAGCTTTTGCTTTTCCCCCTTTTAAACTGGCTTCTTGCGCGAGCGTCTGGTATGACACGGGAGAAGTTCTCGGCTTGGGAGTACCTGCCTCTGCCCAGGGAGACTTCTCAAGCCTCGTAGACTCTCCTCGTCGTCTGGCCATGAGACGCTCGAAAGTTTGCTGGTCCTCTTCAGACCTAGATCATCTCCTCAAAGGAGTTTATCGGGCCTTTGAAGTTTTCAACTTCTTGGATTGGTCGCTGGGAGCCTTGAGCAGGAAGATCTCTTCGGCTGACCGTGATGTCTCTGTGCAAATTATGTCCTGCATGGACAAAGCTATCCGTGATGGCTCTAATGAACTCGCTGCTACTTTTACGGCAGGAGTCCTTAAGAAGAGGGAGACTCTTTGTTCGTTCCTGTCTGCAGGAGTAACTCCTTATTAAAGGTCAGAGCTACTCTTTGCGCCGTCGTCTTCTGCCCTGTTCCCACAGCAGTTGATTAAGGATATCGCAGCGTCTCTAGTGCAGAAGGATACCCATGACTTGATGGCCACGTCTGCGCGTAAGGCTGCTCCTTCGTCCTCTTATGTTGTTAGACCTAAGTTCGATACTCCAGCGACGAGATTTATCCCGCCCTTTCGTGGCAGAGCTCCCAGTAAGGGAGGCTCTCGTGCCGATAGTAAGAGAGGTAAGAGGAGAGGATCTAAGTCCTCCCGTGGCAGAGTCTGACTGCCCACGTCCTCAGACAGCGGTAGGGGCCAGATTAACCAACTTCTGGCAGGCCTGGGAGAAGAGGGGTGCAGACCGGGAGTTTGTTTTGTTGCTAAAGGAGGGGTACAAAATACCTTTTGTACGGAGACCTCCTCTAGTAAAAGTCCCTATAGACCTCTCTCCCAGGTATCGAGAGGAGTCAAAAGAGACAGGCATTACATCTGCAGGTGTCTCAGTTGCTAGAGAAGGGGGCGGTGGTGAAAGTCTCGGACCTTCAATCACCGGGGTTTTACAACCGTCTCTTCCTAGTTCCAAAGCATACAGGAGGTTGGAGGCCAGTGCTGGATGTCAGTGCTCTCAACGTGTTTGTTGTCAAAACAAAATTTACGATGGAGACCACCAAATCCGTTCTGGCAGTAGTCAGAGAGGGAGACTGGATGGTCTCTCTCGACTTGCAGGATGCGTACTTCCACATTCCTATACCCAGATTCTCAGCCGTATCTGAGGTTTGTATACAGGAATGTGGTGTACCAATTCCGAGCACTGTGTTTCGGCCTCAGCCCTGCTCCTCTTGTTTTTACGAGGCTCATGAGAAATGTAGCAAAATTCCTACATTTGTCGGGGATTCGAGCCTCCCTGTACCTGGACGACTGGCTGCTCAGAGCATCGTCCTGTCATCGCTGTCTGCATGACCTTCAATGGACGTTGGATCTTGCAAAGGAGTTGGGCCTATTGGTGAACATAGAGAAGTCTCAGCTGACTCCCTCCCAAATGATTCTCTATTTGGGGATGGAGATACAGGGTCTAGCTTTTCGGGCTTTTCCGTCTGCCAACAGGATAGAGCAAGCCTTGCTCAAAGTCCGTCTCATGCTAGAGAAAGACCATTGCTCTGTGAGAAGTTGGATGAGCCTTCTAGGGATGCTGTCATCCCTGGAACAGTTTATCTCTCTAGGGAGACTTCACCTTCGCCCTCTCCAGTTCCTTTTAGACTCCCATTGGAACAAGGACAAAACTTTGGAGGCGGTCTCGATCCCGATCTCCGAGCCAGTCAAGACTTGCCTGAGCTGGTGGGACAGCAATATACGTCTTCGAGAAGGTCTGTCCCTGGCAGTCAAGAACCCAAACCATGTCCTGCTTCTTTATCAAGTGCTGAGTAACGGGTTTCAGGCCCTTATAACGCCCGTGAGGGGAACACTACAGGGCG
Organism: Palaemon carinicauda; assembly: GCF_036898095.1. Lineage (NCBI taxonomy): Eukaryota > Metazoa > Arthropoda > Malacostraca > Decapoda > Palaemonidae > Palaemon > Palaemon carinicauda. Next base: position 272,786 of record NW_027171827.1, read on the forward strand.
GGACATCCTTTCATCATCAGTTTGTTCTGTTACCCCTCCAATGGCAATATCGCTTGTGTGAGGAGTGCTGCCTGTTACCTAAAATTCACAATCGAATTTAGGAAAGATTAAAAAACTATCTCCAGACAAAGCTTGTTTCAATTTTTGAAATGCATCATCATGTGAACTAAACTTTTTGTATACAGTGATACCTCGGTACTCGACCATAATCCGTTCGAGATCCGTGTTCGACCTCCGATTTGTTCGAGTACCGAATTTTTTTTCCCCATAAGAAATAATGGTATATATTCTATTCCGTTCCCAAGCACTCGAACAGGCCCAAAATATTAATAAAACGTGTACCTAAACAACAATAATTATCTAAATGTGTATGAAATTGGTCAGAAAATCCTATAAAACAATTTTAAACCATTTACTGTACTAAAATAAAACAATTTTAAACCATTTTCTGTACTGTAGTGAACATACCTATGAGCAGCGGTTCGATGGCATACAGGGATGGATGTGGAGAGGATGGAAGGGGGAGGTTACTGCTTGGAAGGAGAGTCCCCTTCCATGATGTGGCGGGGTAGTTCTCCTTCAGGAGTTGTTTCTCTCTCCAATGAAAGGGTGGGCAGATCTATTTCAGGGGTTTCTTCTCTTCTTTGTCTCTTCTTTGGAGGAGAAACAGGCTTTGATGTAGCAGCTTTCTTTTCTTTTGTGAAAAACTGGTCTATTGTTAATTGTTTCTTCCTCCTCTGCAGTATTCTTCGAAAATGATACATGACACTATCATTAAACATATGCACTGCCCGGTTTGCTACTGCAATTTCTGGGTGGTATTTTTCAGCAAAAGCCTGCACATCTGCCCACTTGGAACAAATTTCATTGATGAGAGAACTTGGAACATCCTCCCTTACCTCATCCTCTTCTGAAGATTCCTGCTCCACAATCAGATCCTGCTGCTGTTGTTGTTGCAGGTGCAACAATTCCTCCACAGTCAACTCGGTAGAATGGCTTTCTACAAGCTCATCAATATCATCCTTGTCGACCTCAAGCCCCAAACTCCTGCCCATGACAACAATTTCCTCAACGACATCAGTGTCATCAGAAATTACAGGGGTAGCAGTGCTTGGACCCGCCTCTGGTTGGAAACCTTCAAACTCCCTCTCTGTGACACATGATGGCCACAGCTTACGCCAGGCAGAGTTCAATGTCCTATAGGTCACACCTCGCCAAGCTTGGTCAATCATGTTAACAGAGTTGAGGATGCTGAAGTGTTCCTTCCAGAATTCCTTTAGGGTCAACTTCGTGTCACTGGTCACTTCAAAACACTTTCTGAAAAGGGCCTTGGTATAGAGTTTTTTGAAGTTTGAAATGACCTGTTGGTCCATGGGCTGGAGTATGGGAGTAGTATTGGGGGGCAAGAATTTGATTTTGATAAAGCTGTATTCTTCTTTCAAGTCATCCTCGAGACCTGGAGGATGTGCAGGAGCATTGTCCATAACCAGAAGACATTTCATTGGCAAGCTCTTTTCAATGAGGTAAGCCTTAACCTGGGGGGCAAACACTTCGTTTATCCACTCAGTAAAGAATTGTCTTGTGACCCAAGATTTAGTGTTCGAGCGCCACATAACTGGTAGTGCACTTTTACAAATATTATTTCGTTTGAACACCCGGGGGTTGTCCGAGTGGTACACTAACAAGGGTTTGATCTTGCAATCGCCACTTGCATTTGCACACAGCAACAATGTTAGCCTATCTTTCATTGGCTTGTGACCTGGCATCTTCGTCTCGTCCTTGGTAATGTACGTATTGGCTGGCATTTTCTTCCAAAATAACCCAGTCTCATCACAATTAAAGACTTGTTGTGCGATCAAATTTTGTTCATTTATGTACCGATCGAATTCCCCCACGTATTTATCGGCTGCAATTTGATCCGAACTAGCTGCCTCCCCATGCCTAGTAACACGATGAATACCTGTTCTATTACGAAACTTTTCAAACCAACCCCTGCTCGCTTTAAATGTAAATGAATCACTTTCACTGGTACTCGGACTTTTCTTCACTAATTCTTCATAGATATGCAACGCTTTTTCACAAATGAACGCTTCACTAACACTTTCCCCGGCCAACTGTTTTTCTTTAATAAATATTAAAAGCAACTTTTCCATCTCCTCAATCACTTGTGGCCTTTGCTTAGTTACCGCCGTAACTCCCGTTGCAACATTCGCCTTCTTAATCATTTCTTTATGCTTTAAAAATGTAGAAATGGTCGACTTCGCCATTCCGTATTCTACCGCTAAATCGGACACTCGTACACCATTCTCATATTTCGCTATAATTTCCTTCTTCAACTCGATCGTTGTTCGCACTGTTTTCCTCTTCTCCTTCCCCTTAACACTCATTACTTTCTTGGGACTCATTATGAAAGCTAAAAAAGCAATTAAAAGCACTGAAAATCACTAAATCACAACGAATGCTGATCGCGCGTTGTCTGAGTGACGCTCTCGAGAGAACTGATGCTTCCCGAACAAGCGAGAGTGGCCGAGATGGCGCGATCATCACAAAGCCCATGCGGTCGTCACGTGTTCGGCTGGTCGAGTACCGAATTTTTGGTCGAGCACCGCAGCAAAAATTTCTCGAAAATTTTGGTCGAACTCCGAATTGTTCGAGTATAGAGTCGTTCGACTACCGAGGTATCACTGTACTTATTCACTTAAACAAATACTTAGGAAAGTAATTTAAACAGCATTAACACACATATTAATATAATTATTAACATCTTACAATTAACAATAAACACGCTGAAGGTGGCAAGCCAAATAGTACATTCGTATGTTAGACCGGTTTATAATTAAATAGAATTCCTGTTGACGAAAGGACCTCATCCAAACGTAGACGAAGCGAGAAAGTCCTATTCAGTGAATATGTTTAGCTCGTAACCACTCTGTCCTAAAAATATGAACAATATCACTATTAGTGACATGGAAACAGCAAGTCAAATTAAATTTCCCCAGAATTATTCACAATTAAGCTGAAAAACTTTTACAGGGCTTCGCACAAATAGAATTAACCAAAGCCATAAACATAATAAATGCAACCTTGGACACAAATAACCTGGAAATTTTATATGAATAAATTGACTCAAAAGGACCAAGAATAGTTGTTTAATAATTAAGGATTTAGCAAGACCTTTACTTAAATATAAATGAAAGTGCTGGCAATAACAAGGAATCAAACTAAAACCTGCTTCCTTCGGTTAAACCCCATACCTGTTATTGTCCAGAGAGGCATATAAGTGGAAGTGACGACGACATTCACCACAAGAGCACGTTGCAGATAAAGGAGCCAATTTTTCGACACATCAAGCTAGGACTCCACTTGGGCTCAATCACACATAACGATGGTGAATACATCACAGTAAACCCTTGGCCATAACTCGAGGACGAGGACTTCAGAACTGTATACGTCTCTACGTGGCACATGGTCGTGGCAAACTAATAGAAGAAGATATCCAGTGGTCCAGTGGGGTTTTTACAACATCCACATATTGTACATATTCCTCACTGTATTATTATTGATGAAGAAACACATCTGCGAAAAACACTTGAAAACGAAGATTAGTAATTTCACAGAAGGCTTAGAGGAGGAGTTGTTGCCATACTGTCGTCGGAGAGATGTCTTTGCTTCTGTCTTACAGTACATAACCATATCGGCTTGTATAGTTATAACAAGGTAATAAGGGAACCAATGGAAGTGGGTTAAAAATGAAAAACAAGCTAATTCAATACCAACTTAAAACTATCAAACAACCACCTACTCCCTTTGAGTCAAAATACAAGGTTAATACAAACAAATATGGAAAGTTACGATTTATATTCGTAATTTTCTGGACATCATGTTCTCGCGTCCATTAAAAATTCTGCTTTCCAAGCTTATCCAAAGGGCATGAGATTTTCCACAAAGCTTTGTAAAACGCCTGTAATAAGATGCTACCCCTAAAAAGGAACTAACTTGTTTACGGGTTTCCGGACGAGGATAAGTCCTAATCATCTCTACTTTGTCTACCATAGGGCTTACGCCCTTGTTACTGATTATATGACCCAGAAATTAAACTTCTGGCTGAAATAGCTGACACTTGGCTATGTTGTCCTTCAAATTATGACGTCTCAAGGCTTTGAGTACTTTAACAAAATTAGTCATATGTTCTACAGTTTTTCCTAGGATAATTGTATCATCTAGATAAATCAACACAGCATTTCCTACCAATCCAGAAAATACGCTCATCATTGCACAAGAAAAATGTGCTGGCACATTCTTTAAACCAAAGGGTAATGTATTAAAGGAATATAATAAATCACCTGCAACAAATGCAGTTTTTTCTTTACTCTTGGGATTGAGTGCAATTTGGTAATACCCTGATTTAAGACCTAGGGTAGAAAACAACGTATTATTTCTGACTTTACATAGAATTTCTTCAATGGATGGCAAAGGGAACAAATCGCCTTTCGTTACACTATTTAGCTTACGGTAATCTACACATATGCATAAAGCGCCAGAATTTTTCTTTACAATTACGATAGGAAATCGCCAGGTGGAATCGGAGACCGAGGTTATTCCATTCTCTTTCATCTCTGCTAACTGTATTTACCTCAGTCTGATATGGAAAGGGCACTTGATAAGGATAAGTTACGACTGGCGGACTGTCTCCCGTATGTATATGAAAAGGCATAAAGTCACAATATCCAGGTGGTTCCTCAACCATTACAAATACATCTTGATATTCCAAAATTTGGGCAAGATTAAATTGATATCTATCAGGTGTTAAACTACGTCCCAAATTCTTCAAAGCGCATGCGTGTTCTGATGAGGTACTTTGCTGAATGGCAGTGTTAAACACTAAATTGACATTCGTCTCAACCCATGCTATGAGCTTAGTTTCCCTAAGTAACACTGGTATAGATGTAAACTTATGAAACAGTACTTTAATTTTCCCATTCTCAATTTGAACTACCGAGCATTAAATTAGTGTCAAAATCTACGTGGGGCATAAGGATGCCAATTCCATTCTTGAACTCTCTGTTACATACATTTAATTCTAACACTACAGCAGAAGAGGGATCAATACACATTTCTTGGGAAAGTCTAAGTTCACACTTATCAGAAACATTATCAACAGGTTCTATTACCGGGGCTACTGATGCAACTGTCCGTCCAATGGGTAGGATGCGATCCCTCAAAGTTACAGTTAATCCCTCAGGAGAGGAAAGTACTTTTAATCCTAGTAACCAGATTGCGTCGGAACCAAAAATGACATCAATGCCCGTAATGCCTGACTCGGGGACAACATAGAAATCATGAATAAGTTTTTCTTCCCCTAGCTCAAAAGACTGTGAACAAAAACTGTTTATAAAAACCTCTTTTCCTCCAAACCCTTGCCACATTAAAGGATCTTCATTCTGTATTTGGTTTACTGTAATGTGTGATTCAATAATGAGAGAAACAAATGCCCCTGTATCATCAAACAGTTTTTATAACCTGATGGGAACTTAACTTTGATAACAGGCTGCTGGAGCGTTGTCTTCAGTCTTCTTCCTATTGGGTCATCCTTGACGCTGCTGTAACCACTTGGGGTTTTGGGTCATCCTTGACGCCGCTGTCACCGCTCAGGGTTGTCCTTGGGCGGGCGGCGTCTGCCATGCCGCAGGCGGCGGCGGATGCAATGATGGGGGTCTCCACCATGGGAAGGCTTGCAGAAAACCAACCGTGGGTTGAGGGTAGTAGGGTGGTGCTCCAACCATGGGGGTTAGTCCTTCGATGACTAATGGCGTTGCTGTTGCTCCCGTGGTGGGGGTTTGAGCCGGTTTACATTGGCGGGCATAATGACCCCAATTTCCGCAGTTAAAACTGCAGTTTCTTCTGTGTTTGCGACTTATTTTTCGTCCCCTTGGGTCGAGGTTTTCTTCTTGACACTCGGACCACTTCCGGACGATTGACTTCATGAGAATGACGTTGACTGGGCCTGCTATTGTTGCTTATGTCCTTCGGAACGGGGTTTTCCTCCCTCCCATTCGGTGTGTGTATCCGACATCAAGGTTCGCACATTCTCCATGGCCCTCTCTATGGGCATGGGCTGATACAGTGTGCCCCACAAATATGTAGGAAGTTGGGATAGCATTGTTTTCCTTAACCAAGCATCTTCATTGTCCTCCAAGGCCTCCTGGGCATCCAAAAAATCTTTCAACTCTGCGGCAATTCTTGTGAAAAATTTTAAGTGCGACTCAGCTTGTTGTCTTGTCGGCTCATAGTTACACAAGTGATCGTGTAAACTGGCGGTACTCAGGCCTAATCTTCGTTGCAGGTACCATCTTAACGTTCCCCACGACGTTTGGTGGTTGAATTTCGGCTTGCTTTGCCAAGACGATCTTCTGACGTTCTGACCAGCATCTTTCTGATGTCGCGGCCTCTGTGGTACTTGGAAAAGTTTCAATTCAAAGGAACATGCGTCCTTCCTCCGGCACCAGGTTCTCGAAAACTGGTACATATTCTGTCAATGGGGGAAACGTACAGTATTGATTCACCCGTCCGTCTCTTCTTGGCTGGGGTTCGAATCCATCTTCGCTCGACCATCCATCTCTTCTTGGCTGGGATTCGAATCCATCTTCATGATGTGAAAAAAATGTTGCCAAAAACTCCCTGTAATTCTGGTCCTCCCATGCCAGCGGTTCATGGAAAAATAATTTCTCCTTCGGGCCCTATAAAATTAGTTATTCCTCCGATGTTGTTCTGGATCGTGATCATAACTTTCTCTTGTTGTTCTTCTGGAGTGCTCATTTTGTAGTCTTTTCATTCAAATTGTTGCAAAAGATATCTCATACACGTCACCACTTTTTGTCACGTGGCGGTGTGGTAACTGTGGTTTGAGGCATAAAAATATTGGAAACGAGGATAATGACAGAAGTTACTCTGTAACTTTTTCTCCAGTTTGTATATTTAACAAAAATCAATTCACATTCTAACTGAACCCATCAATTATCAGTTACGATAGCGTTGAATTATCTTGAAAATGTTTAAAATCACACATTACAAATTGAATTCAAGTTCAAAATCTTCTAGTCAGGATGTCAGAGAACTTCAAATCAATCAATCAATCAATCAATCAATGAAAATCTTCTAAGTGCTCCTTAACGGTACAACAAAAATCACAAATTTCTAGGGTCTGGCTACTGTGATGGATGCAGCGGGAAGTTAGACAGCTAGAATAAACTACATTATGCAAAAAGGATGTTTGCAAGGCCCGGATTGGCCTCAGACGACGGGACGGTACTCTTTAGCTCTACTGAATCTCTTCTGATTTTTTGGCCATACTTTCTCCTCATGTGTGGCAGGACCCAGATGGGATACCATCCGTTTGCTGTCTCATCTCCATAGCCAAGACCTGTGGGAAAAGGATAGGACTCAGCAATATGACAGATCAGCAATGGGTAGTTGTTGGGGATCAAGCAATTCAGAACTTCGAAGGCACAGATCAACAGTTTTGTGCCTGCATTCGTCTCGTTACTGTTTGCTTTCTTTTTTAATTTACCTTCTGTGACATAGGGAATCAACTTTTATATATGCTGATGGCTCCAAATCTGATGCTGGCGTTGGATTTGGAGTATACTGTATAGTAATTCTTTTATTTGTAGAAGTACACTCTCCAATATCTTCCATATTTACTGCTGAATTATATGGCATACTAACCGCTATTGGGAAAATAGCGTTGAGGGAGGAAGGCAATTTTACCATTTATAGGGATTCAAGAAGTGTCCTAAGCTTTAGAAGGTTTTAATTCTTGTAACTCTTTAGTTTTAAAGATTTTAGAGTGGCTTAAAATTATTGGCCGAAAAGGTATAACAGTTTGATTTTGCTGGGTTCCAGCACACGTAGGTGTTTCTGGAAATGAAGAGGCAGATTCACTGGCAAAGAGTGCCGCAGCCGAGTTGCTACCGAGAAGGTATCCCATTTTCTGTAATTTTTTCTACCAGCAATTAAGAATTCTATTTATAACAATTGGCAAAAGCATTGGGATAATTTAACCGAAAATAAGATGAGAGAAATTGCGATTGTTATATCCCCTTGGAGGTATAATGGGATGCCCCAAAAATGGGAGACTACTCTTTGTTGTCTCCGCATTGGTCACACTCGGATGACACACAAGTTTCTGCTGGTTGACCAACACCAACCATATTGTGACGACTGTTTGATACCCTTGATAGTGAGGCATTTGTTGACTGAATGCCCCACTTATAGCACCAAAAGAAATAGGTATCTGTTTGAGGTTCGGGGTGAGGATGGCAGGTTCATCCTTGCCAAGATCGTTGGACATGATGTGTCGTACACTTCTAGTGGCATCTTTAAATTTGTATCAGAAGCAGGTCTTCTTAACGCTCGCGAGGACGATGCTCCTGTTGCGAGCACTTCTGCTCGTGAAACGTATACGTTGATGCGTGAAGTTCACGGTTTTGCACATGAATCTCGCAATTTCATGAGCAAATTGCCGAATTTCGCCAGCAATGCTAGAGTAGATGTGTCTGAATTGCGAGCAAGTGCGGATCCAACACCTTCATCTCATCCTACTGCGTCTTCCACCTCCGGCGGAAGATCAACATCCTTCCCAGAAGGGTTCAAGGAGCCTCCTAATAGGTTTGCAAATGTTCCTAATAGTCTGAACCTTCCTCCGTGTCCGAAGGAATGTTTTCCTCTGCCTCAGAGGTTATCTCCTCCGTCAACTGGCAATCCTTCTAGGGTTTCACCCAAGAGACACTCGTCTATGGGCTTTCAGGGTGGATCTAGGGATTCAGAGCTTCCTCCTTGGGCTTCGACCTTCATGGTCAATATCCTGAACGCTCTGAAGTTTGCACCTCCACTGCCACAACCCCCTACTGTTCCAGTCAGGGCTACCCCAAGGATACTTCTAGAACCCTCGTCGAGCTCGTCAGTTGGGAGTCAGAACCCTAGAAGGAGATCGATGGCAGAGAAAGCTTGCAGATCACCTCCACCCTGATCGCGTGCTGAAGGCCAAGCCCCTGCTGATTTTTATTTGGCTAACTGGCCTTTCATGCTAGTGAAGGTAAAGGAGGTCATTACGAAGAAGCAGAGGAGGCAGGTGAGAGGCAGAACTCCACCTCGCGCTGACATGCACCCTAGGACGAATAAGGACATACATTAGGCTCGCCCAGGAAGATCGCAATCCATCCCTTTAACCCTCAAGATATTGAGGTAGTGCCTCCAGATCAGCGTCCGGTTTCTGTTCCTCTTCCAGAGAAAGAGCCTCCAGCTCCTACTGCCAAGGCTTTGTCTAAGTCCTCGAAGGCCTCGCAGGTTCCCCTTCCTTAGAACGTGGAGGATCACCCCGTGGGAAGGGAATTGAAGGACTCCAAGACGAAACCGAAGAAGGCCGTGCCAAGGGAAGCTAACCCAGGCTCTGGATGTGAGCCAGGAGGTGGACGACCTCTTAGACTCGTAGGATGAGAATCTTCAAAAGGTGGCCAGTCCGAACAGAAGAGAAAAGAGTCGAAACATACCTTTTGGCAGGTCCTCGCCTGAATGAGGGCCATTAACAGGTTGTCTACTCCTGGTTCCACCATCCAGGAAGGGCAGGATATAGTGCTCGATGAATTATTCGAGACCGAGAAGCCTTCTATGTCCAGTGCAGCTTTGCCCTGGTCCAAAGGTCTAACAGCTGCCAAAAGGAAAGCTATCTCCCAGCTAGCTGGAACTTCTAGCTCCTTGAGGGCAGGGTCCTTCTCTTGGTCTCTACCACGTCCTTTTGTGTTACAAATGAAGAACTATGAGATCGAAGGGGAACCGCATTCCACCATGACTCTCAACCCTTAGGTAGAGTCCCTAATGAAGGGAGTTTCCACTCAAACCCTCTCTCTGATGACCTCTTTGTCGGCGGTAGAGCTCCTAAACATAGAGAGAGGCGTGAGGTATGCCATGCAGCTGCTTCGTTGCTGGATCTATGGTTGGGATCCCATGACTTGTCGAAGCAGTCGGCCAGGAAGACATTGGAGTCCTTCCTAATGTCAGGTACCCGGACTCTTGAGTTCCTATTGCACCACGTTGTCAACCTGTGGGCGAACGCCATACTCAAGAGGAGGGATAACGTCATAGGTTGGTTCTATAAGCAAGTGCTGAAAGTGGAGGTCTCTCAGTTGAGGAGTTCCACTCTCGATGGTTCTTCTCTCTTTGTTCCGGAGGAAAGGGGGCTGCTTAGCGATGGAGGAAATCGTACAACGATTCTCTCCTCCAAAGAACTATGACATCTCGGTCCTATGGTAGACCTTCCTGGTCTTCTCAGAGTCGGAAAGCACCTTCCTCTAACCAGTCAACTGCTAGGTTCTAGGGGCCTTCTAAGGTGTAAACGTCCCTTTCAGTCCAAGGGACAGAAATCGTCCAAGTCTTTCTGAGGAAAGAAGGGAGGTAAGGGAAGTGGCCAAGGTGGCCACTCCCACCAAGAATGGCCTTCCTCATCACCTACCACTTGTGTTAGGATGCCTACAGCGCTGCTGTCATAGGTGGAAGCTTCATGGTGCAGATCTCTGGACGGTTGATGTAATCGCCCTAGAGTATCGCGTCCTGTTCATGCAATCTCTCCCTCCTCTGACTCAGGATCCAGTGCATCTAGGCTTCTATGTGAAAGGATTCGCAAAGGAGCTGTCCCTCAGGGCCGAGGTCCAGACCATGCTGCAGAACGGTGCTTTCCAAGAGGTAGTGGACAGGTATCCACGCTTTTACGTCTTATTTTTCTGGTGAAAAGACGACTGGAGGCTAGAGACCAGTCATCGATCTCTCCCCTCTGAACAAGTTTGTCTAACAGACTCAGTTCAGAATGGAGACAGCAGACATGGTCATCCAAGCGGTACCTTCAAGGGACTTCATTTGCACACTAGATCTGAAGGACGCTTACTTCCAGATTCTAATACATCCGTTTTCAAGGAAGTATCTAAAGTTCATTCACAAAGGCAAGACATACCAGTTGAAGGTTCTATGCTTTGGTCTCGTGACAGCCCCTCAGGTTTTTACCAGAGTGTTCGCCCTAGTGTCATTTTGGGCTCACAGGTATAGCATTCATCTTCTCAGATATCTGGACGACTGGCTGATCATAGCTGACTCTGAGACGACCCTTCTTCGTCACCGAGATATGCTTCTCGAGTTTTGTCATGATCTGGGGGTCCTGATAAATCATGAAAAGTTATCAGTGCAACCTTCACAGAAACTAGTATACCTCAGAATGATCATAGACAAAAGAGTACACAGGCTGAAGGACAGAAGCTCTCCCGCCCTCTCGTTGGCTGAGTCTGTTAGTCCACCTAACCTCTCTCATCCGTCTTGTTCCAAACGGACGCCTCAGGGTAAGATCCATGGCAACTGAAGTCCGTGTGGAACCAACACTCCGACCCACTGGACACCGGAGTTCCTTTAACTCAGGATCAGGTGACGGATTTGAATTGGTGGATGGTAGACGAAAACCTTTGGCAAGGTCAGCTTGTCCCCCCCGCGGATTTGATGCTCTTCACAGATGCATCAAAAGAAGGGTGGGGGGCTCACCTGCTGCACCAGCCTTTGGTCAGAATCAGAAAGGTACCAACACACAAATCTTGTAGAGATGAGAGCAGCCCACCTAGCTCTTCATCAGTTCGAATAGTTACTGGCAGGTCACTGTGTGGTGTTGATAAGCGACAACTCTATAGTAGTGGCTTACATAAACAAACAGAGCAGTACCTTTTTGCAGCCTCTATGCCATATTGCAGTAAAGATCTTCAGATGGTCAGAAGAACATTCAGTGGCTCTATCAGCTCGCTTCATTGCCGGCAAGAGGAATGTACTCGCAGACAATTTGAGCAGAGCGCCTCAGATAGTAGGCTCCAAATGTTCTTTGAATCATCAGATAGCGAACAAAGTCCTAACATTGTGGGGTTCCCTGACTGTAGACCTGTTCGCAACATCTCTGAACATCAAGCTTCCACTGTACTGTTCTCCAGTCCCGGACCCTCAGGCTCTATGGTAAGATGCCTTCCAATAACGGTGGGACAACATCGACGTGTACGCCTTTCCCCCCGTTTTGTTTGATGAGAAGACTGCTCAACAAAACAAGAGCATCCAAAGATCTAATGATAATCCTTGTAGCTCCGTTATGGCATCATGCAGATTGGTTCCCAGACCTCCTGTAACTTCTCGTAGATTGACCGAGAGAACTCCCTCCATGACCAGATCTACTCAAACAGCCACATGCGGACATCTTCCACAAGACTGTGCAGTCGGTACGACTTCAGGCGTGGAGACTATCCAGCGTGTCCTCTCTCAGAAGGGGTTTTCATGACAAGTTGCAAAACCAATGTCCTGACACTTGCTCAGGTCCTCAACCTTGGTCTACCAGACTAAATGGAGAGTCGTCTGTGGTTGGTGTCATGGAAGGAATAGCTCTACACTCGATGCCACTATTCCAGTAATACCGGAGTTTTTTTGTATACCTTCTGTAGGAAAAGCTCCTTTCTGTATCGGTGGTGAAAGGCTATCGCTCAGCCTTAAGCCTTGCCTTCAAGCCTATAGGAGTCAACATTTCCTCTTCGTTGGAGCTTTCTTTTTACACATACGGAGTTATAAGATCACTTGCCCCCAGTCAGAGATCAGGCCTCCTCCATGGAACGTGGTTCGTGTCTTGAGGTCTCTAAAAGGACCTCCCTATGAACCACTACGCCATGCAACTGACCGAAATCTGGCTTTGAAGACGGCATTCCTGCTTGCTTTAACCTCGCCAAAGAGAGTCGGTGAACCTCAAGGCCTCTCATATGACATCGCCCATTCAAGGGGATGGGGGGAAGAGACGCTCGGCTTTGTCCCTGAGTTTATTGCTAAGACTCAAAACTGGGGATGCTGAGCCATAGATTCGGGCCCTTTCAGATTGCAAGTCTTCATTATGTAACCAACGACCCAGATCAGTTGTTACTTTGCCCAGTGAGGAGTTTGAGATACTATCTTTAATGCATTGCAGCAACACGGCGCTGACTAACATCGTTGATTGTTAGGTAAGGGAGAGTATCCTCCTGGATTTGCCAAGTGATCGAAAGAGGCTTGGCTCCGTATCCTTATCAAGCTAGTCGATCTAGAGCCCATGAGGTCAGGGGAATCAGTACTTTCCTGGCGTTCAAACGCAACTTTTCCATGTTGCAGGTTCTCCAAACAGGTGTGTGGAAAAGACAAACCACATTCACAGCCCGTTACCTCAAAGATGTGACCCACAGGAGGCTCGATACGTTTACTATCGGTCCTGAGGTGGCTGCTCAACAAGGGGTTTAAGATACCTCAAGCTCCTTGATGGACAAGTAGCAAGTAGCCGTTAGTTGATAGCATTGGTTTTCCGGGTTAAGATTGGGATGAATGAGGAGAATGTCTGGCTTTCCTTCCTTCATCTTCCCCTCTTTGGGTACAGCGCCATGGATCCCTATGCAAGCTGGCTTCAACCTCTGCAGGTAATTATCACTTCCCTTGTGTTGCCTGGTTTAAGCCATAGAGTTTTTATACTGTCCACGTTCCCTTTGCTTTCTGCGAGGGAGTGATTTGATGCGTCTTGTTGTTTTTTCCTGTTTAAAACTCAGACGTTCATACAAATAATAACCTCTTATTTTACTAAATTGTACAGGCTGCGAATACACTCACTTTTTATATTTCAGCGAGGTGTCAAAGTTTTCCCTAGCCCAAAGACATATACTGTACAGTACTAGGTAAAACCTGGTTAATGTCCATGCAAGATCAAGGCTTCCACCCACCTAAGAGTGAGTCATCCACCTAAATAACAGAGGGTTTGTTAGTATGGGAACAAATGACAAATTCAGAGATAATTTGTATTTTTCCCTAACTAATACAAGCCTGGTGTTATTTATATAAATTGGCCCACCATCACCTGTCTTCCATTAGTCCTGCCTGCAATAAAAGTGACGTCTCACAGATGTGAGAGTATATATAGAGGCGGCTGGGTACCCCTCAGCCACCCCCTGGCACCTCGCAACTGTAGTCTAATAGCTATCTCCAGCTGCCGCTGAAAGAATATTCATGTATAACTCCAGGGTTGTATTAGTTAGGGAAAAATACAAATTATCTCCGAATTTGACATATTTGTTCGACTACTGTACAGAAATGCTTTGCTAAAGTTAGGTTAGGCAGATTAATCCATCTACATTAGTTATGTCTGTTTTTTCCCCCACTATCTTTTTTCATAATATTTTTACTTCATGGTGTATTATTATTATTTTTATTACTTGCTAAACTACAACCCTAGTTGAAAAAGCAGGATGCTATAAGCCCAGAGGCTCCAACAGGGATAATAGCCCAGTAAGAAAAGGAAACTAGGAAAATTGAAATATTTTAAGAACAGTAACAACATTGAAATATAGATATAAACTATAAAACTTTAGCAAAACAAGAGGATGAGAAATAAGATAGAAGTGTACCCGAGTGTACCCTCAAGCAAGAGAACTGTAGCTGCAGTTGTTTCCCTTCAGTAATACATTGGCGCGAAATGACCTTCTGCCTTCATCGCTTGGCCATAGGGCACAAAGTCATAAATTTCATGCAGTTCAGGGACATTTTTCCATAGTTTTCCAATTACAATGGTACCACGGTTTACGAGTTTCATTCTTTCTGTAAGCTCGCTTGCAAACTAAAATGCTCGTATCCACATGTCCATAAATACATGCATTCATATGCTTCTGCGCAAATGTACACCCTCGTCCTTCCTTTTACCCCCACCATAATGTTAAATTTCGAGCACATTTTGCTATATATTTTTTTTAAATTGCTCTAACAGGCTTAATTTTTGTCCTAGAGAGGTCAGGTTGGTCTCACTCTTTTGGAAAATGCCTAAAGTTTCTCATAAAATTATCAAAAATATGTAAAAACATGTAATTAACTGTGTTTTGCAAGAACGTACCGGTACGTCCTTTGGGGGTGAAAGGGATAGTAGTTAACTTTCAGCTTGGTTGGAACTTCAGTAGTTAAAATTTATATCAAGGTGTTATCCTCAACTTAGAAACATTTGACTTGCAAGTATCCAGAGATGCAAACACAAATCTAACTAAAAATAACAAAGATAATATAAAGAAATAACTGTAATAAAACAATATTATATAATTTTCAATATTAAACTTACCCGATAATCATGTAGCTGTCAACTCCGTTGCCCGACAGAATTCTATGGAGGGATACGCCAGCTATCACAATACTAGAAGGGGGTGTACTAACCAGCGCCACCTGTGGCCAGGTACTCAAGTACTTCTTGTTGACACCTCCTCAATTATTCCTCTGTCGTGCTTCTGACAAGACGTTCTGGGATACGCTTATGTTCTTGGAGTATTTTCACGACTTTGGTGAAGTATTTCTCTTTGATTTCGGCTGTCGCTTTACTGGAAACTTCTATTTTAGCTTAGTTAGCTTTTGGAATTAATTTGATTAATTTTGGTGACGAAGAGAGTATGAACTCTCGTTCACCTTTCAATGGCCGACCCTTCCCTTAGACGGAAGTGTTGGTGTCTAAGAGAGTATAGACTCTCTTTCTTAATTTTGCTTAACAAAGTTATAGATTTATTTTATATCTCTCCGCCTCTTATAGGCCTCTTCGATTAACTTCCTTTTATTATAAACTTATTAAAATTAATTTTTATATTTGTTTATATTCGACCTTCCTAATAGTAGGCGGTCTTTTCTTGGTACCGAAGTTAATTAACATTGAGCCCGTCATTTCGGTTTTACCTGTTAACATATTATGCTATTTTAATGTCTTTGAAAGAATTTCTTTGATAGTCTCGTACTTTTTCAAAGTTGAACTAACGTTTTGTTTGTCTCTGCAGTTGTTGACGTTCAGAACGTTCAACTTGCACTCTATCGTTACGATAGAGAAAGAATGTTCACGGTTTCACATTGCAGTAAGAGTAACCGTGTCTAGCGTTTTGTTCATTCTTTCTTAACTTAATGGTTTTGATCCTAATAAAGGAACTTTTCATTTTGGGAAATATTTCAGTTTTTTCCTTTAACAATAATATGTTTTAACGATATATATGATTGGGCTCTTCTCTCAGGTTCTAAGTCAAGAGAGAGAGAGAGAGAGAGAGAGATAGAGACGGAGGGAGAAAGAGGATAAACGTTTCCCTCAAGCCTGCCAGGCGTACGAGTAACGTCGTTATCGTTTTTGCTCTTATCCCTAGTCTCTTTAGGGGAAGAAACTAAACGTTTCTAGAGTGATCTAGTGTTTAGTCTCTTTCCAGCCACTGAATTATCTTTCATTAGATTTTTCTGTTACATTGTAATTCTGTTTTCGCAATTACTAACTTTTGAGAAGGATAGAATTGCGTGTTTCAGGTACAAACCACTTAAAGTTTCGAGTTCAGTGAAATAAGTGCAAACAGAAATCAAAGTGATAAGTGATTAGCGCAAAGTATGTCAGTGTTATGCGTGAGGGTACTTTTGTGCGCGCCAGTCGTCCTCCCAGTCCGGGACCTCTTGCAAGCTCCCAAGCCCAGGGGAGAAGCAATGTCGAAGGGCAAAAGGGTTCGGCAGGCCTTGATCGGCGCACAGAAGTATCCTCGGTGGTTGTGGGCGTGTCTTACCGAGACCGTCACTCCCACCCGCAGACGATTGAGCCCTTATTTTGCTCGTCTGCAGAAGAGATTTAGAGGAGAAAATAAAGGCAGAGTAACGCTGGTCTCAGGTCTCAAGACCTCTTAAACGTAAAGTCCAGACCTATGCCAGACGTACGAAGTAAAGTTCAACAACCCGGATGCAGTCATTGGGTTAGCTCTGACTCTCCTCAGTCATCAGTTTGTCGGGCTGAGAGTGCGCCTACACTCCCCCCGCCTATGCTCGCTCCGCCTGATCGCAGTACCACCTGCCAGGCGTACGATGTTAGCTCTACTACAGTCCATGCAAGCACAGCTTTCGGACTTGATGCGTGAGTGTGGGGCTGAGAGTGTTGCTCCTCCGCCTCCGCCTACACTCCCCCCGCCTACACTCGTTCCGCCTGATCGCAGCTCCACCTGCCAGGCGTACGATGTTGTGGACTCTACTACAGTCCATGCAAGCACAGCTTTCGGACTTGATGCGTGAGTGTCGGGCTGAGAGTGTTGCACCTCCGCCTCCGCCTACACTCCCTCCACCTGCACCCGCTCAGCCTGTGCTCAACCCGCCTGCGCTCGCTCCACCTAGTCGCAGCACCATCTGCCAGGCGTACGATGTTGAGCCACATTCTGTGTTCGCTGTTCCCAGTGTTGTTCAGCCTCAGCCTTCTTTAAGGCAACCTTCTGTTTGGGATCAGGAGGATTACTCCACTCTTCCTCCGCCTCCCCTGGCTGCTCCACCGGTGGTGCAACTCTCGGTGGAGGTACAACAACCTCTTCCACCCATGAGTCAGTCTCCTCAGCTGCTGCACCGAGCTCAACCCGTGCACCCTGATCTTGCGCCTCAGACACCTCTGCTTGCGAGAACTTTACCTTGTTCTGCTCAGCCTCTTCTTCATCGCGCTCCGCTCACACCACAAGAACTGGAACTTGCTACTCCGCTTCCGCCAACCGCTCAGCAAGCGCAACCCTTGGGTTCAACCACTCATGCTAGGAGTCAGCCTCCTCCACCCATGCGCCTTCCTTCTGCTTGTCTTTTATTCAGCCTTTGCAGACTGAGCCTCAGGTGTTCCCTCAACAGAGTCTTGAAGAGGAAACCACAACTATTGTTGTTCCAGCTCGTTCTGACTCTGCTGTTCAGCATACCTTACCTCCATTTTCAAACCATGGCAAAAATATGAATCATGAGTTATGAATGTAAGGTAAACATTATGTTGATTTTTAAACCCCATGCAAGCATGCATAAAGCACTCTAGCACTGGTCATGGAATTTCTGAGAAATGTTAAACACCATGCACACGCTCTGCTTTCCTTACAGCAGGCTCTGCTTACAGCAGGCTCTGCTTACAGCAGGCTCTGCTTACTACTTGCTCTGCTTACAGCATGCTCTGCATTCAGCATGCTCTGCATACAGCATGCTCTGCATTCAGCATGCTCTGCATACAACATGCTCTGCATTCAGCATGCTCTGCATTCAGCATGCTCTGCATACAACATGCTCTACATACAGCATGCTCTGCATACAGCATACTCTGCATACATCATGCTCTGCATACCTTACCGCATGCTTCTCAGTCACACATCTTGGGTTGTTGCCAACTCACTAGACTGTCAAGCAGTTTCATTACGTTGCCTTCTAGTCTGCTGCTTTTGCACCAGTGAACCCTCACTCAGAGAACTTAGCTTTTCTAGGATAAGGTCCCTGTAGATGAGAAAGTTCTTTTCTCCCTCCTTCTGATATTCCCTTCAGGACTCTGTCATTTGGAGGGAGCCTTTAGCTGCATAACCTCTTATGGACTTTTATTTAAGCTTAACATGCTTCCAGGGAAGGTAATGGTTCCACTTCAGTCGCTAATCCCGTCTGTTACCACACCTGCTCCCTTAGAACTTGAGCTGTGTTGCATGACATGCAGTCCAAGCTTAGTCCTTGTTAGAGGATTTTTTGTTTACGGAGTCAATGTGTCACGGGGAAGACGTTCAACAACCAACAGAAGTGACTTGTTGTGACGCAGTGCGGCAACCTCAGCAACCCGTTAAGGAGTTGTCTGTACGACCCAGACAGTCTAGACAGATTCGGGTTGTCACTGTACTTCCTCGCTTGCCCATGATTGACAGTTCACAGACTGTGCAACAGTATCATGATCTTGTGTCCGGCTCCGTCAGACGACTGGCTTTTAAGAGCTCCCACAAGTCGTCGCTGTCTGGAGTTTTTCAAATGGACTATGGATCTGACCAAGGAACTGGGCCTCCTGGTCAATTTTGAGGAGTCTCAGCTCATTCCATCCCAGACCATTGTCTCCTTGGGTATGGATCTTCAGAGTCGAGCTTTTCGGACTTTTCCGTCGGCCCCAAGGATCTTCCAAGCCCTAGAATGCATCCAGAGCATGCTGAGAAGGAACCGATGCTCAGTCAGGTAGTGGATGAGTCTAACAGGGACACTTTCATCTCTGGCCCTGTTCATCGTGTTAGGGAGACTCCACCTTCCCCCCCTTCAGTATCATCTAGCTGCTCACTGGATAAAGGACATGACGCTAGAGACGGTCTCAGTTCCTGTTTCCGAAGAGAGGAGGTCTTCTCTCGCGTGGTGTAAGAACAGCTTTCTTCTCAAGGAAGTCTACCTTTGGCTGTTCAGAAACACGACCGCCGTCTCCTCTCGGACGCATCAGACATGGGCTGGGGTGCGACTTTGGACGGACAAGAATGCTCGGGAACATGGAATCAGGAGCAAAGGACACTTCACATCATTTGCAAGAAGTTGTTGGCGGTTATTCTGGCCTTGATAAACTTCAAGTCCCTCCAGCTTAACAAAGTGGTGGAGGTAGACTCTGACAACACCACAGCCCTGGCTTACATCTTCAAGCAGGGAGGGACTCTTTCGTGGAAGTTGTTCTAGATCGCAAGGGACCTACTCATCTGGTCTTAAGATCGAAAACTAACTGGTAACGAGGTTCATTCAGGGCGGTATGAATGTCATGGCAGATCACCTCAGACGGAAGGGTCAGGTCATCCCCACAGAGTGGACCCTTCTCAAGAATGTTTGCAACAGACTTTGGGCCCTGTGGGGTCAGCCAACCATAGATCTGTTCTCTACCTTTATAACCTAGAGACTCCTGTTGTATTGTTCTCCGATTCCAGACCCAGCAGCAGTTCACGTGGATGCTTTTCTGCTGGATTGGTTCCACCTCGACCTGTATGCATTCCCGCCGTTCAAGATTGTCAACAGGGTACTTCAGAAGTTCTCCTCTCACAAAGGGACACGGCTGACGTTGGTTGGCTCCGCTCTGGTCCGCGAGAGAATGGTTCTTAGAGGTACTGCATGGCTGGTCGACATTCCCAAGACTCTTCCTCTAGGAGTGAACCTTCTAAGTCTACCTCTCGTAAAGAAGGTACACCCAATCCTCCACGCTCTTCGTCTGACTGCCTTCAGACTTTCGAAACACTCTCAGGAGCTAGGGGCTTTTCGAAGGAGGCAGCCAGAGCGATTGCCAAAGCAAGGAGAACATCCACTCTCAGAATCTATCAGTCTCAAGGGGAAGTCTTCCGTAGCTGGTACAAGACCAATGCAGTTTCCTCAACCAGTACCACTGTAACCCAGATTGCTGACTTCCTGTTATATCTAAGGAAAGTAAGATCCCTTTCAGCTCCTACGATCAAGGGTTACAGAAGTATGTTGGCAGCGGTTTTCCGCCACAGAGGCTTGGATCTTTCCACCAACAAAGATCTTCAGGACCTCCCTAGGTCTTTTGAGACCTCAAAGGAACGTCGGTTGTCCACTCCAGGCTGGAATCTAGACGTGGTCCTAAGGTTCCTTATGTCATCAAGATTTGAACCTCTCCATCAGCCTCTTTTTAGGACCTCACATTAAAAACTCTTTTCCTCGTGTGCTTGACAAACAGCTAAAAGAGTAAGTGAGATCCACGCCTTCAGCAGGATCATTGTTTTCACATCTGAAACGGCTACATGTTCCTTGCAGCTCGGTTTTTGCTAAACGAGCTTCCTTCACTTCCTTGGCCTAAGTCGTTCGAGATCCCAAGCCTGTCCAACTTGGTGGGGAATGATCTGAAGAGAGTTCTTTGCCCAGTTAGAGCTCTTAGGTTCTATCTAAAAGGTCTTAACCTTTACAAGGACAATCAGAAGCCTTATAGTGTGCTATCAAGAAACCTTCTTTTCCAAGTTCTAAGAACTCAGTTTCTTACTATTCAGGCTTCTGATTAGAGAAACACATTCTCATCTGAAGGAAGAAGACCTTGCTTTGCTGAAGGTAAGGACACATGAAGTGGGAGCTGTGGCTACTTCAGTGGCCTTCAAACAGAACCATTCTCTGCAGAGTGTTATGGATGCAACCTATTGGAGAAGCAAGTCAGAGTTCGCATCATTCTATCTCAAAGATGTCCAGTCTCTTTACGAGTACTGCTACACCCTGGGATCATTCGTAGCAACGAATGCAGTAGTAGGCGAGGGCTCAGCCACTACATTCCCATAATCCCATAACCTTTTAACCTTTCTCTTGAATACTTTTTATGGGTTGTACGGTCGGCTAAGAAGCCTTCCACATCCTTGTTGATTTGGCGGGTGGTCAATTCTTTCTTGAGAAGCGCCGAGGTTAAAGGTTGTGATGAGGTCCTTTAGTATGGGTTGCAGCCCTGTATACTTTAGCACCTTTGGGTTGATTCAGCCTCCAAGAGGAACGCTGCGCTCAGTAAGGAAGACGAACTTAAAAAAGAGGCAGAGTAACGGTTCAATTCGACTTCCTTACCAGGTACCTATTATTTCATTGTTATTTGAGATAACTGTTATATGAAATATGGGATACTTAGCTATCCTTTAATCTTGTACACTGGTTTTCACCCACCCCCCTGGGTGTGAATCAGCTACATGATTATCGGGTAAGTTTAATATTGAAAAATGTTATTTTCATTAGTAAAATAAATTTTTGAATATACTTACCCGATAATCATGATTTAATTGACCCTCCCTTCCTCCCCATAGAGAACCAGTGGGACCGAGGAATAATTGAGGAGGTGTCAACAAGAAGTACTTGAGTACCTGGCCACAGGTGGCGCTGGTTAGTACACCCCCTTCTAGTATTGTGATAGCTGGCGTATCCCTCCATAGAATTCTGTCGGGCAACGGAGTTGACAGCTACATGATTATCGGGTAAGTATATTCAAAAATTTATTTTACTAATGAAAATAACATATTAATACAGTAGAAAAACAGCATTTCTAATAACCTGATCTATTTCATATGAAACCCGACTATTTGTTGACTTTTTTTAGCTGGAAATTATAGGCTTGGTATTCAGGTTAGGCCAACCCTAGGCCAAAATGTAACGAAATTTGGCTTGCAAACAATTCGACTTACAGTACAGCTTCTTGGAACCAATTAAGTTTGTAAGTTGAGGACCTTATGTACTTTACTCCTGGTGCCGTCAACTGGCTGTTTTAATTTTTTTCCATCTCGTTTATGGTTAGCAATTGTGTGCCAGGGAATTTAAGGAACATGAAAGGTTTGGCAGATTTCCCGAGAAATTTAGTCGACTGACAGTTTCTGTGTAACCTGCCGATACACAATTTTTTTTTTTTTCTGTTGCTGTTTATTGCTTCGCTGTGTTTAGTAGTGATGACGATAACATCGTATTTTAGGAATGAAGCTTCATTGCATACTGTCGATAGAAGGAGAACTTGAAGTTATTCCTTCAAATTCCTCTCTTAGTGCCAACATTGGATCCATGCATTTATTGAACTTAGAGCACACTGCCGGTTGGAAGGTAAAAAGGGCGCTGCCCTTCTTTTACCGTTTGTGGAAGATTAGTCCTTTAAAACCGATTGATAGGAGTTACGTATAAGTACCATGGGGAGAGAAATGTTAGGAGTCACTTAAGTGTAGTATCTCAACGGGTGGCCGGTGCCCTGGCCAACCTACTACCTAGGATGTGGTTTATCCAAGGCTTATCATACTCAAACTTTGTCTTATTTATTGTAAGTGCCTCTGCCGACGAAGTAGGAGAGGTTATATTTTTCCCCAATGTTTGTCTGTCTGTTTGTGAAAAGCTTCCTGGCCCTCAATTTTACTCAGAGTTGTAAAACTTTCAAGAATTAATTGTTGAAATGTGTTAGTGATTTAGATTTGAAAGTCCTAGGTTAAAGGTCAAGGTAGAACAAAAGGTCGACCGAATTAACCCTAACCTCTAGTTCCCTTTGCTATCGTAGGATTTCGTTGAGGTTTCTTCCTACTTATAACTGTTTTGAATTTCATTGAACTTTATACATTGGTCTTCTTACATGTTTATGGGTCCTGCTTAAAAAGTCGATGAGTGTCGCTAAAACAAGGTGTCTTGGGTAGTGTCATAGCCTCTGTATCATGGCCTTCCACTGTCTTGGATTAGAGTTCTCTTGCTTGGGGGTACACTTGGACATGCTGTTTTATCTTATTTCTCATCCTCTGTTTTTTTTTTTTTTTAAGATTTTATAGTTTATATGTGAAGGATCTAATTTAAAGTTGTTACTGTTCTTGAACTTTTATTTTGGTTGATTATTATTCTCTTGTAGTTGTTTATTTCCTTGTTTCCTTTCCTTACTGGGCTATTTTTGCTTGTTGGAGCCCTTGCCCTTATAGGAACTTCCTTTTTGAACTAGGGTTGTAGCTTAGCTTGTAATAATAATAATGAAAATAATATAATATTAACAATGATAATAAAAATGATGATAATGATCATAATAATCATAATCATGTTATTTTCAATATTAATCTTACCCGATGATCATGTAGCTGTCAACTCCGTTGCCCGACAGAAATCTACGGTCGGGATACGCCAGCGATCGCTTATACAGGTGGGGGTGTACTCACCAGCGCCATCTGTGGTCAGGTACTCCAGTACTTCTTGTCAACAAGACCTCAATTTTTCCTCTGTCGTGCCGCCGGCAAGACCTACATGGAAACGCTGTTGATTTTGGAGTCTTTTGTTCACGGTTTTGGTGAAATATTTGCTCTAAAATTTAGCCTTCGCTGTACAGGAAGCTTTTCCCTTAGCTTAGATAGCTTTTGGAATTAATTTGATTTATTGGTTAACGATCTTTGCTTTACTTTGGAATTCCCCCTTGACTGTTCCCTAAATTCAAGATGTCCGACCACTCTCAAGCTCCTAAATATAGGCGATGTAGTGTTAGGACTTGTAATAGGCGTCTTCCGAAGGCCTCTGTTGATCCTCACACCCTTTGTTCCGATTGTAGGGGAAAATCCTGTCAATTGGAAGATCGATGTGGGGAATGTGCGGGGCTTTCGGAATTCGAATTTAATGAATTCCTCAAATATACAACTAGGTTAGAGAAGGAGAGAGTTAGGAGGAGTTCTTCTCGCTCTTTGGTTTATTCCTCTCCCCATGTCCCTCAACCTTTTCCTTCCCCTGTGGTGGTGACCCCCGAACCTGCTACGAGTGCTCAGCCTGATATGACGGATATGTTGCGTGCCATTCAGGCTCTTGGTGATAAGGTGGAGTCGATAGTTAGTGACCACAATCTTCTCTTGGCAGATGTCAAGGAGCTTAAAGTGAAGAGTGCAGTGGGAAGTGTTAGTGCCAGTGCTGTGCATAGTGTCAGTGTCAGTGTTGCGCATGAGGATACTTCTGTGCGTGCCAGTCGTCCTCCCAGTCCGGGACCTCTTGCAAGCTCCCAAGCCCAGGGGAGAAGCAACGTCGAAGGACCAAAGGGTTCGGCAGGCCTTGATCGGCGCACAGTTGTATCCTCAGTGGTTGCGGGCGTATCTGATAGAGATCGTCACTTCCACTCCCAGACGAATGAGCCCTTAAATTCCTCGTCTGCGGAAGAGGTTTCCAGGAGGAAACGGTGGACCCAGGTCTCACGACCTCTCAAACGTAAGGTCCCTTCCGAGGTAGTCCAACGGCCCAGGTGTAGCCACTGGGCCAGTTCGGACTCGCCGCAGTCATCTGATGACTGCACACCTCCCAAGAGAGGTAGAGTGGTGCCTCAACAGGCCTCTGCTCCAACCACTGTGGACCCCAAGTGGTCAATGCTGCAGACTATGCAGTCTCAGCTTGCGGCTTTGATGCAGGAGTATCAGGCAGAGAAGGTTAGCACCCCTCCTCCTGCGAGCGCTCCTCCACCTTTACGCAGTCCTCCCTGTCAGATGCAGCCGCATCGGGAGTTGCCAGGTTCCAGCACTTTGCGGCAACCTCCTCAACCCATGAGGCAGGAGCCTCATGCTATGCGACAACCTCCTCAACCCCTGAGGCAGGAGCCTCAGGCTATGCGGCAACCTCCTCCACCCTTGAGGCAGGAGCCTCATGCTATGCAGCAACCTCCTCAACCCTTGAGGCAGGAGCCTCATGCTATGAGGCATCCTCCTCAACCCATGCAGCACGAGCCTCATACCATGCAGCAGCCGCATTCTATGCAGCATGAGCCTCATCCCATGCAGCTTGAGCCGCATGCCATGCAGCATGAGCCTCATGCCTTACAACCCGTTCTGCAGGATTCAGCCATTCAGCCTGCCACTCTGCCTTTACCTCTCGCTACTCAACTCTCAGGCGATGAGGTTTCTGAGGATGAAGCTGCCCATCTGGATGATCCTCCATCTGAGGTGGAAGGACACAAGTCTTCGCCGCCTTCCTTAGACTTTCGCAAGGTCCTGGCTCTGTTCAGAGAGTTGTACCCTGAACACTTCGTGTCTGCAACCCCTCGTTCTCCTCCCTCCGAGTTTTCTCTGGGCATGCAGTCTACTACGCCTGCCTACACCAAGCTTGTCCTCGCCAGATCATCAAGGAGAGCTTTGAGGGTTTTGGGGGATTGGTTGCAGTCCAAGCAGCAACTGGGAAGGACCTCTTTTGTGTTTCCTCCTCCTAAGCTGGCTTCTAAGTCGGGCGTCTGGTATGCCACGGGAGAGGAACCTGGCTTGGGGGTTCCTGCCTCTGCCCAGGCTGACTTCTCAAGTTTGGTTGACTCTCCCCGCAGGTCGGCTATGAGACGCTCGAAGGTCTGCTGGTCCTTTTCAGATCTGGACCACTTGATGAAGGGAGTCTTTCGCGCCTTCGAAATTTTTAACTTCCTCGATTGGAGTCTAGGAGCCTTAAGCAGGAAGACTGCTCCTTCTGACAAAGACGCGGCCATGCTGATCATGTCCAGTATGGACAAAGCAATTCGCGATGGTTCTGGCGAACTTGCGGCTATTTTTGTCTCAGGAGTCCTCAAGAAAAGGGAACATCTATGCACCTACTTATCGGCTGGTATCACCCCTTGCCAGAGGTCAGAGTTACTGTTTGCTCCTCTCTCCAAGTGCCTGTTTCCGGAGGAGTTAATCAAGGGGATGGCTGCGGCTCTTATCCAGAAGGATACACATGACCTCATGGCTTCTTCAGCACGTAAGGCGAAAACCTTACCTTCCGTGCCTAGATCTTACCGCACCCCTGTTGCTGATACACCTGCTACTAGGTTCATTCCGCCCTTTCGTGGTAGAGCCTCCAGTAGAGGAAGTACCCGTGCAGACAGTCAACGGGGCAAGTCAAAGAAGGGTGCCAAGTCCACGAAAAGCAAGCTTTGACTTCCTTCCTCTCCAGACAGCTGTAGGAGCCAGACTCAAGACCTTCTGGCAAGCCTGGGAGAGCAGAGGTGCAGACGCTCAGTCTGTCAAGTGGCTAAGGGAGGGATACAGAATTCCGTTCTGCCGCAATCCCCCTCTGACCACTTCTCCCATCAACCTCTCTCCCAACTACAAGGAGAAGGACAAGAGGCTAGCGTTACAACAAGAGGTGTCGCTCCTGCTACAGAAGGAGGCAGTGGTGATAGTTCGGGACCATCAATCCCCGGGCTTTTACAACCGTCTCTTCCTGGTGGCCAAGAAGACAGGAGGTTGGAGACCGGTGCTGGACGTCAGTACGCTCAATGCTTATGTCACCAAGCAGACGTTCACAATGGAGACGACGAAGTCGGTCCTAGCAGCGGTCAGGCAGGAGGACTGGATGGTCTCGTTAGATCTGAAAGATGCCTACTTTCACGTTCCCATCCATCCAGACTCCCAACCTTTTCTGAGATTCGTCTTTGGAGAGGTTGTGTACCAGTTCCAAGCCCTGTGCTTTGGCCTGACCACGGCACCTCTTGTGTTTACGCGACTGATGAGGAATATTGCGAAATTCCTTCACTTGGCAGACATCAGAGCCTCCCTTTATTTAGACGACTGGCTTTTAAGAGCTCCCACAAGTCGTCGCTGTCTGGAGAGTCTCAGATGTACTATGGATCTGACCAAGGAACTGGGCCTCCTGGTCAATTTAGAGAAGTCCCAGCTCGTTCCTTCCCAGTCCATCGTTTACCTGGGTATGGAGATTCAGAGTCGAGCTTTTCGGGCTTTTCCGTCGGCCCCAAGAATCAACCAAGCCCTGGAGTGCATCCTGAGCATGCTGAGGAGGAACCGATGCTCGGTGAGGCAGTGGATGAGTCTAACAGGGACTCTTTCATCGCTAGCCCTGTTCATCGAGTTAGGGAGACTCCACCTCCGCCCCCTTCAGTACCATCTGGCAGCTCACTGGAACAAGGCTATGACGCTCGAGACGGTCTCAATTCCTGTTTCCAAAGAGATGAGGGCTACTCTAACGTGGTGGAAGAACAGCATTCTTCTCAAGGAAGGTCTTTCGTTAGCTGTTCAGATCCCCGACCATCATCTCTTCTCGGACGCATCAGACTCGGGCTGGGGCGCGACATTGGACGGACAGGAATGCTCGGTGATATGGAATCAGGAACAGAAAACGCTTCATATCAATTGCAAGGAGTTGTTGGCGGTTCATCTGGCCTTAATGAACTTCAAGTCCCTCCAGCTAAACAAGGTGGTGGAGGTGAACTCCGACAACACCACAGCCTTGGCGTACATCTCCAAGCAGGGAGGGACTCATTCGAGGAAGCTGTTCGAGATCGCAAGGGACCTCCTCATTTGGTCAAAAAGTCGAAAGCTCACGCTGGCAACGAGGTTCATTCAGGGCGATATGAATGTCATGGCAGATCGCCTCAGCCGGAAGGGTCAAGTCATCCCCACAGAGTGGACCCTTCACAAGAACGTTTGCAACAGACTTTGGGCCCTGTGGGGTCAGCCAACTATAGATCTGTTCGCTACCTCGATGACCAAGAGGCTCCCATTGTACTGTTCCCCGATTCCAGACCCGGCAGCAGTTCACGTGGATGCCTTTCTGCTGGATTGGTCCCATCTCGACCTGTATGCATTCCCGCCGTTCAAGATCATCAACAGGGTTCTTCAGAAGTTCGTCTCTCACAAAGGGACACGGCTGACGTTGGTTGCTCCCCTCTGGCCCGCAAGAGAATGGTTCACAGAGGTACTGCAATGGCTGGTCGACGTTCCCAGGACTCTCCCTCTAAGAGTGGACCTTCTGCGTCAACCTCACGTCAAGAAGGTACACCCAAACCTCCACGCTCTTCGTCTGACTGCCTTCAGACTATCGAAAGACTCTCAAGAGCTAGAGGCTTTTCGAAGGAGGCAGCCAGAGCGATTGCCAGAGCAAGGAGGATATCCACTCGCAGAGTCTATCAATCTAGTGGGAAGTCTTCCGAAGCTGGTGCAGGGCCAATGCAGTTTCCTCTACCAGTACCACTGTAACCCAAATTGCTGACTTCCTGTTACATCTAAGGAACGTTAGATCCTTATCAGCTCCTACGATCAAGGGTTATAGAAGTATGTTGGCAGCGGTTTTCCGCCACAGAGGCTTGGATCTTTCCTCCAACAAAGATCTGCAGGACATCCTTAGGTCTTTTGAGACCTCTAAGGAACGTCGGTTGTCCACTCCAGGCTGGAATCTAGACGTGGTCCTAAGGTTCCTAATGTCATCTAGATTTGAACCGCTACAATCAGCCTCTTTCAAGGACCTCACATTAAAAACTCTTTTCCTAGTATGCCTAGCAACAGCTAAGAGAGTAAGTGAGATCCACGCCTTCAGCAGGAACATAGGTTTCACATCGGAAACGGCTACATGTTCCTTGCAGCTCGGTTTTTTGGCTAAAAACGAGCTTCCTTCACGTCCTTGGCCTAAATCGTTCGAGATCCCTAGCCTATCTAACTTGGTGGGTAACGAGCTGGAGAGAGTACTTTGCCCAGTCAGAGCTCTTAGGTACTATCTGAAAAGGTCAAAACCTTTACGAGGACAATCAGAAGCCTTATGGTGTGCTGTTAAGAAGCCTTCGCTACCAATGTCTAAGAACGCAGTTTCTTACTACATCAGGCTTCTGATTAGAGAAGCTCATTCTCATATGAAGGAAGAAGACCTTGCTTTACTGAAGGTAAGGACACATGAAGTGAGAGCTGTGGCTACTTCAGTGGCCTTCAAACAGAACCGTTCTCTGCAGAGTGTTATGGATGCAACCTATTGGAGAAGCAAGTCAGTGTTCGCATCATTCTATCTCAAAGATGTCCAGTCTCTTTACGAGAACTGCTACACCCTGGGACCATTCGTAGCAGCGAGTGCAGTAGTAGGTGAGGGCTCAGCCACTACATTCCCATAATCCCATAACCTTTTTTAACCTTTCTCTTGATTGCTTTTATTGTTGTTTTTGGGTTGTACGGTCGGCTAAGAAGCCTTCCGCATCCTGGTTGATTTGGCGGGTGGTCAATTCTTTCTTGAGAAGCGCCTAGGTTAGAGGTTATGATGAGGTCCTTTAGTATGGGTTGCAGCCCTTTATACTTTAGCCACCTAAGAGTCGTTCAGCATCCTAAGAGGACCGCTACGCTCAGTAAGGAAGACGTACTTATTAAAGGCAGAGTAATGGTTCAAGTCGACTTCCTTACCAGGTACTTATTTGTTTTTTATTGTTATTTTGAATAACTAATAAAAATGAAATACGGGATACTTAGCTTCTTTGTTAACATGTATACTGGTCTCCACCCACCACCCTGGGTGTGAATCAGCTACATGATCATCGGGTAAGATTAATATTGAAAAATGTTATTTTTATTACTAAAATAAATTTTTGAATATACTTACCCGATGATCATGATTTAAATGACCCGCCCTTCCTCCCCATAGAGAACCAGTGGACCGAGGAGAAAATTGAGGTCTTGTTGACAAGAAGTACTGGAGTACCTGACCACAGATGGCGCTGGTGAGTACACCCCCACCTGTATAAGCGATCGCTGGCGTATCCCGACCGTAGATTTCTGTCGGGCAACGGAGTTGACAGCTACATGATCATCGGGTAAGTATATTCAAAAATTTATTTTAGTAATAAAAATAACATTTTGTTCCAATGACTAGAGTGGAAGGCTGGTGCCAAGATGAAAATAAAAAGAATTTCCCCTTGAAATCTGTAGGATTTTGATTGAAAATACAACCGGGAGATGAAGGTATATTCCTATTCATATCTAGTGTTCAAGCTTAAGTAAATAGACTTCTCTCTAGTTTTGTGACTTATATGGTTTTATCAGCCACGTCATCCCTGTGGGATGAGGGCAAGAGCTGACCTACTATGTCGGTGTTAAGAGGTTATAGGTGTCTGGGTTCAGTTCCAGTTTCATCCGAATAGATGCTCTCCAAAATGTCAACCGGGCAAGCCCAACCCTCCACTGTGGTGCCCAAGCACATCAGTGGCCTCCCCAGTAAACAGCTTAAACTCACGGTCCAGGGCTGGGATCTGTCTGCTGCTATGCAAATGCTAAGCAAACACGTTGCCATTGACTAGCCAGTGGTGTTGAATTGAAAACATTTGGAGAAGGAAGTTTGCATAAGTCGAGTTGCTCTCTTTCTCGGGCTGCATTTCTCATTTTTATTAAGGAGACTTGGGGAAGAAATTAATGGAGTTAGTTTTTACCTCCGCTAACAAAGTTGATTGTTTTACCCCCTGTTTGTGTTTGTTTGCGAACAGTTTCCCAGCCACAATTTTATTGGTAGAGTAATGAAACCTGCAGGGATTAACTGCTATGTAAAAAGCTGGAAATTATAAAATTTTGGAAGGTCAAGGTGACTGTCAAGCAAAATGTCCAATTCACGTAATCAGCCATAAGATTATACATCGTTGTCACAGAGACTTCAAACTTGGTTCATATTTAAGTGTATGAAAATTCACACCAATTATGACATTTTAGGTCAAAGGTCAAATTCAAGGTCAAGAAATAAGCTGCTGAGGTGGAGATCTGCACTCTACGGAGTGCCCTTCTAGTTGGTACTTTTACTGAATGAAATTGATTTCAATGTGAAGTTGTAGTGTTACTAGTAAAGACTTGGGCTGTGTTTTTTCTTGAAATCACTTAAAGTATTGTCTCCTGATTTTGACTTTACGGTTTCTGAAAGTAAAGTTCGGTGTTTTATTCGTTAGTTACATAAAGTTGTACGATTTATGCTTTGTTTTAGAAGTATTTGTATTTTTAATTGATTAACGTTATTTGTTGACTTTTTTTATCTTTGAAAAGGGATGATATGTGTTAAAAGTTAGTTATCTCGTGACATAATTCTCTTAATTTTTAGGTACAGTATTCTACTTTTCATTTACTGATAGATTTGCTAAAGATGTGCTATGTTTTCAAAAGATCCTATACAGTAATGATGATGATAATGATAATAATAATAATACTTTAAACTTTCTTGTATAAGAGGCTAAATTCATTACAGGAACATTTGTGTGATAATTAATCTTATAAGAAATTAATGTAAATTTATTTCTCTACAGACGAGGCATCACTTCAAGAGCTAATACGGACGTTATCAGTCATTTCAGTACATCATTGAAGTTGATTCAATACAACTCAAGTTAATTCTAGAAAAAGTGAAGTAAAGTTAGGTCGATAGAACCTTAAAATTGATAATGTTGCCTATTACAGTCTCTTTCAGACCGCTAAATTCAGATACGGTATTCGGGCCAATAAACTTAGTTTGTTCGCATACCAACATAGCTTCTGTTATTTGTTTGGAAAAATACAAATTATCTCCAAATTTGTCATATTTAAAAAGCAACTTTTTTGTAAAATAAATTACACAGCAACAGTTAACTAAACCAACTCCATTTCAAAGATAAGCTAAAAGCAAAGCAGTAGTTACAGAAGAACCCAATGGTATTTACATGTCTCAGTTGTCAAAAATTAAAGAAAATATTATAGTTTTTTCAATTAAAATACTTTTTGTAAAGTTAACTACCTTTCGAGATATCAAATCCCTCTAAAGTTAGTTTTTTTTTTTTTTCAAATTGAAATGCTGTTACAAATTAACGTCAACTACCTTTTGAAATATCAATTCTCCTTAAAGAAAAAAAAATTTGCTTCATATCTGAAACCAGAGATGATCAAGTATATTGATCATAGTACTGTAATGGAATAGTAAGATTACTGAGTAAATCAAGTTGTTGAGTACAAGATACCTCAAAGTACACATGCTATTTGCTTTTTCCAGAAAGTAAATTTTTCATGTATTCAAATGTAGCCTCATCATTATATCGCAAATATATTGAAAAATCTCTCTAAGTTCAACGAATCCAGTTATAATAATCAAAACGTTACTTAGTAACTTGGGTTGTATCGAATCAATTTTGTATCGAAATGACTAAATAGATTTGCTGCACAGAAAAATGCCAACCAGGATGCTGAATCAGTTGAAGATGCTTCAATACATAGGAGCCAGGATTTACAAGAAGACTCCGCGAGTCTTGTGGACGCTGGATCAGTTACGGATGCTTCGATACATCGGAGCCAGGATTTACAAGAAGACTCCGCGAGTCTTGTGGACGCTGGATCAGTTACGGATGCTTCGATACATCGGAGCCAGGATTTACAAGAAGACTCCGCGAGTCTTGTGGACGCTGGATCAGTTACGAATGCTTCGATACATCGGAGCCAGGATTTACAAGAAGACTCCGCGAGTCTTGTGGACGCTGGATCAGTTACGAATGCTTCGATAAGACTCCGCGAGTCTTGTGGACGCTGGATAAGTTACGAAGGCTTCGATAAGACTCCGCGAGTCTTGTGGACGCTGGATCAGTTACGAATGCTTCGATACATCGGAGCCAGGATTTACAAGAAGACTCCGCGAGTCTTGTGGACGCTGGATCAGTTACGAATGCTTCGATAAGACTCCGCGAGTCTTGTGGACGCTGGATCAGTTACGAATGTTTCGATACATCGGAGCCAGGATTTACAAGAAGACTCCGCGAGTCTTGTGGACGCTGGATCAGTTACGAATGCTTCGATAAGACTCCGCGAGTCTTGTGGACGCTGGATCAGTTACGGATGTTTCAATACATCGGAGTTAGGATTTACAAGAAGACTCCACATTCTATACCAAATTGATGGCTTGGTAAGTTTGTGAATTTTGAGCATCAGTTTTTAGGTAATTAGGAGGACACTTCAAAGGTATCACTAACTGAAGGGTTTACTTAAGATAGAGCATATTTATTGACTTTATATGTTAATTCTAATATCCAGGCCTTCTCCACCATGAGGCTCAATACTACACAGTATTGTAGAAGTTTTAGTCCAGCTTTGGCAATGTTGTGGAATGATCTTATTTGAATAGTTGAATCAATAGAAATTCAAAAGTTCAAACTTGCAGCTTTTTTTTTTTTTTATATTGAACAGGCTGACATAAGTCTCATTTTATATTTTGTATATAAAAGATGTTTTAATGGTGTTACTGTTCTTAAAACATTTTATTTTAATTGTTTATTACTTTTCATATAGCAGTAGTTTATTTATTTCCTTATTTCCTTTTTTCACTTGACTATTTTTCACTGTTAGAGCCCTAGGGCTAATGGCATCCTGCTTTTCCAACTAGGGTTGTAGCTTAGCTAGTTGTAATAATAATAATAATAATAATAATAATAATAATAATAATAATAATAATAATAACGATAAACTCAAGATAGTATTAGGATTTATATATACTCTATAATTTTATAATAAAAATGATAAAAATTCCCCTGAAAGAATTTTCATACAGATCTTATCAATCAATTTCCCCTTCCATTATTATGATTTTTTAACCCTTTTCCCCCACCATAAGGTTAAATTTCGAGCACATTTTGCTAAATAATTTTTTAGAATTGCTCTAACAAGCTTAGTTTTTGTCCTAGAAAGGTCAGGTTGGTCTCATTCTTTTGGAAAATGCCTGAAGTTTGTCGTAAAATTACCAAAAAAATGTGAAAATATGTAATTAACAGTGTTTTGCAAGAACGTACCGGTACGTCCTTTGGGGGTGAAAGGGTTATGTTCGCCTCACTGAGTAATATATTCTACATACCCATTCGTGCCGAATCTTATGTGTTAACAAAACAGATCTGTAACAGATAATCGAGTTCTGAAAACTTTCAGGTATCTGGTGATAATCTTACTGCAATCAACACCTCGGCAGTTATCCAGGGCAGAACGGCTTTGGAATATTAAAACCAAACACCTTGTAATGATGAATCCATCAGAAATTCTGTGGTAAGTCAGATAACACAATATGTCCCGTAAGTGTTCTTGCTATTACTGCACCTTGCGTTGTATGTGGGCATTCATAAAAGTTCTAAGCAGTGTCTACTTACCCCATAGCTGCATGTGCATTTTATATATATATATATATATATATATATATATATATATATATATATATATACATATATATATATACATATATACATATATAGATAGATAGATAGATAGATAGATAGATAGATAAATTATGTATAAATAGATAAAAGAAATGTGTATGTATGTATGTATGTTGTGAAAATCATAGCCATATCATGCTCTGCTGATTTTATGAAAAAAATATTTTCCTTTAACCCTTTTACCCCCAAAGGACGTACTGGTATGTTTCACAAAGCTCATCCCTTTACCCCCATGGACGTACCGTTACGTTCTTGGAAAAAAATGCTTTTTTAATTTTTTTTGCATATTTTTGATAATTTTTTGAGAAAATTCAGGCATTTTCCAAGAGAATGAGACCAACCTGACCTCTCTATGACGAAAATTAAGGCTGTTAGAGCAATTTAAAAAATATATACTGCAAAATGTGCTTGAAAAACATTAACCCCTGGGGGTTAAGGGTTGGAAATTTCCAAAGAGCCTGGGGGTAAAAGGGTTAATAACATAAAATATTCTAATGAGATAATTGATATTTTATTTACAATAAGTCTCATCATACATTTGGCTTATAAGATCTCGACTAGTATTTGGAGGTGAATATTATTGACACATGGCACAGTTAGAATTTAGAAGTCTTTGGTTTAAAACACTATTAAGTAATTTCTGGTACAGTGATACCTCTGGATACAAAAGTTTCTGCTTACGAAAAATTCAGGATACGAAAAGCGATACAAAGATTTTTATGCCCCAGTATACGAAAAAATTTTCAGGATACGAAAAGCTTACGAGATCCCAACTCGTCGCCGAGAGTACAGTACCTTTTTTTTTCAGGGTATCAACCCTTAATTTAGGTGTACAGGTAACAATACACCTTCACTGATCCAAATGCTTTACATACAGTACCATAACTTTTATACAGTAGTAAAGAAAATGGACCGTTTTCTTAGGGCTTGAAGGGGATAACTAGGCTATAACTACATTATTGAATAATCTCATGGTGGTTTCTGGAATGGATTAGGCTGTTTTTAACGGTTGGGTTAATTATTGAATGATAGAAATGGCTGCATTGCATGTTTATTACTACAGTTTAGCGTGTTTATGAAAGAAAAGGTGACTTTTTGTAAGGCTTGGAACGGATTAGGCTATTTACATGTAAAACGCGACTCAGGATACGAAACCGTATCCTGAACGGATTACTTTCGTATCCTGAGGCATCACTGTATTATGTGGTGGTGGCTAAGATTAGCTACAATTGAAACAGATTTATATGTTTTGGTCTTGGTGTATTGAGAGTAATATGCTTTAGAATCGATGTGTGTGGTAGAGCTATCTCTCTCTCTCTCTTTTTTATTATTTTCTGGCTGTTGTCTGTGAGCACCAAAAGGCTGTAAAGTATTGGTGAATAGAAGGAACACTTGTCGCAAATACAATTTATCACAGCCACTAACCCTTTTACCCCCAAAGGACGTACTGGTACGTTTCACAAAAGCCATCCCTTTACCCCCATGGACGTACCGGTACGTCCTTGCAAAAAAATGCTATAAAAATTTTTTTTTTCATATTTTTTGAGAATTTTTTGAGAAAATTCAGGCATTTTC
This sequence comes from Palaemon carinicauda, assembly GCF_036898095.1. NCBI lineage: Eukaryota > Metazoa > Arthropoda > Malacostraca > Decapoda > Palaemonidae > Palaemon > Palaemon carinicauda. Next base: position 308,574 of record NW_027171827.1, read on the forward strand.
CAAGAGAATGAGACCAACCTGACCTATCTATGACAAAAATTAAGGCTGTTAGAGCAATTTAAAAAAAATATACTGCAAAATGTGCTAGGAAAAAAATAACCCGTAGGGGTTAAGGGTTGGAAATTTCCAAATACCCCGGGGGTAAAAGGGTTAATCTTACTGCAATCAACACCTCGGCAGTTATCCAGGGCAGAAAGGCTTTAGAAAAGGAAAAAAAACACCTTGTAATGATGAATCCATCAGAAATTCTGTGGTAAGTCAGATAACACAATATGTCCCGTAAGTGTTCTTGCTATTACTGCACCTTGCGTTTTAGGGGGCATTCATAAAAGTTCTAAGCAGTGTCTACTTACCCCATAGCTGCATGTGCATTTTATATATATATATATATATATATACAGACGCTCCCCAACTTACGAACGAGTTACGTTCCGAACGATCGTTCGTAAGTTCAAACTGTTCGTAAGTTGCTTCAGTGCCATATTTTGTATTATAATTTATGTTTAAGGCATATACAGTACTGTATAAGTATATTGAAGGTTTATATAAGTATGTTTAAGTATGTTTAAGGCTTGTATAAGTAACCTGTATTGGTTTGTACTGAAAAAAACATTTAATAAAATGGAGAGAATACGTACAGTACTGTACTACGTATGTTAGAGAGAGAGAGAGAGAGAGAGAGAGAGAGAGAGAGAGAGAGAGAGAGAGAGAGAGAGAGAGGTTAGTTTACTGAATTGTTTTATTTCAATTTTGACCGACGGAATCATTCTTTGTAGAGTATACGTCACGTATCTTGTGACGTCATGTATTTGGCGGAAGAGCGCTGACAAACCGAATGATTTCCTTTCATTATGTTGCCGAGTAATCTTATTACAGAATTCTCATAATCGAAACACCGAGTAACGATATCAAGTGTTTTAGTGGTCTGTATCATTAGTTATGAGATTAGTAGCCTACAACTTACCGTAAAGTTAAGAAAAAAAAAAGTCTGATGTTATATTTCTTCTGGCGGAAGGCGAGAGGCAAATCAAGTGATTTTCTTCCGATCCGTTACTATTCCCATAATCGAAACATCGAATAAGGATATAAAGAATTTTTTAATATTTTCAAAGAAATATGAAGACTTAACTGCATTAAAAATCAAAATACGGAGAGAGAGAGAGAGAGAGAGAGAGAGAGAGAGAGAGAGAGAGAGAGAGAGAGAGAGAGAGAGAGGTGGGGGGTTGCGTATTCCGTTTATAACTAATAATAAGGTCTATCAACGAACTGTATGGAAAATGTGATACCCTATAATATATTAGCGCTGTTGTAATATTCACTATGAAGAGATTTCGAATATCAAGAAAATTATATAAATCAGTGTTATTCGTACTATATGTGCGCATAATCGTAATACTGCAGCGTCACCTTGAGATCAGCTGATCTCCCAACCAAAAGTAAATCAAAAGTAATTGTTGATTATTGAAATGCTCAAGAAATTAAAAAAAAAAATATGAACGTGCTTTAATAAACCACATTAAACACAATAATGTCTAATGAAATATGAAGGCTTAATATTGAACGAAAAATTGAATACTGTATGAAGCTTTAGAATTAACTACCCGTATGCGATTGACAGAGCGAGCACACACACACACACACACACACACAGAAAGAGCTACAATGATTTCGCATGATACCTAATAATAAGAACTGTAGGGAAACTGATTTTCTGTAACATATTGGCGCTGATGTAATATTCATCTTGAAGATATTTCTAATATGTTAAGAAATAAAAAAAAAATGCCAAAAGTCTGATGACGTTATATTTCTTCTGACGGAAGGCGAGAGGCAAATCAAGTGGTTTTCTTCCGATCCGTTACTATTCCCTTAATTGAAACATCGAATAAGGATATAAAATTTTTTTTAATAATTTTCAAAGAAATGTGAAGATTTAACTGCATTAAAAATCAAAATACGGAGAGAGAGAGAGAGAGAGAGAGAGAGAGAGAGAGAGAGAGAGAGAGAGAGAGAGAGAGAGAGAGAGAGATTTAACTTGAAATGAAATCTACGGATGTTTACGAACATGTTTGGACTTCCTTCAATTTGTGTTCGTATGTACCGTTGTTCGTAACTCGAATGTTCGTAAGTAGGGGAGCATCTGTATATATATATATATATATATATATATATATATATATATATATATATATATATACACATATATATATAGATAGATAGATACATTAAGTATAAATAGATAAAAGAAATGTGTATGTATGTATGTTGTGAAAATCATAGCCATATCATGCTCTGCTGATTTTATGAAAAAATATTTTCCTTTAAGAAGCCAGGTTTACGTGTAAATTCTTCCCTTGCCTTTAGTGTCCATGCAAGAGTACTGCACTCACCACTCCGAAATGTTTTGATCACCTTGTGGTTACGAGTGATCAGTTACGGAGCATTGCAAAGTCTGTGAAGCATATATTTTTGGACTATGAAACTTCTCATATGGAATCATATAATACTTCCTAGGCATTTCTATATATCAGACGTCCTGGTTAGCCTACGCCTAAAACGAGTTAGAGTTATACCAAAGATAGATATTTTGGCAAGTGACTCTTGGGTCTGAAGACTAGATATATGATAGGTTACATGAATTTAATTACACTCGCATTAGGAAATTTAAGGACAGGTTTTTTTTTAGCTGTAGTTTTGGGTGTAGTCCATAAATTGAGTGCTTACAAGTAAAAAAATTGGACAATTTTGAGATATTTACAAATTTGGCGTTTTCGTCCTTCAAGCTTTTTCGTATTTTTTAATAATAATTATTTTCCTTTACTCATTAATCATGAAACTAAATACTTTTTAAGAGTAAAAGGGTACAATAATTCCGAACATGCAAAGAAAAAAATGATATCCTTGATGGTTTTTGAGTAAATGCAATAGTTACATTTTCCTCTTGGAAAGTTTGAGTAAATTAACGATAAGAGATTGGATGAAGTTGAAGTAATCATAGTCATTATCACTGTTATCTGAATCTTGTCTGATTCCTCATTGCCATTGTCATTGTCGTATTGGTCTACTTCCAGAGAATCGGAGTCAGGATGCCAGATAACTCGTAATCAATCAGTCCAGAGAATCTGTCAGTTGAAATCCTTCAAACCAATTTGACACTCTCTTACCACTGAGCTCTTTCCATCCATGGTTTAAGGGTGATGACTTGGCAGGCTTAAATTTATTTTCAATTTTCCACATCTTTGCAAATAACTTGACTTGCTCAATGTGTCAGATAGGAGCTGCTTTGGAAGGAGGCGTTGGTTTAGTCTCAAACATTTTACTTTTCCCAGAGGCCGCGCATCATCTCTGGGCATTAACTTTGTTTTAATTAATGGGGGGGGGGGGTTGCTTTTTTGACATGTGCAGTAATTGCCTTTTCCATAAATTACACATACTGTACATATTGTTCCAGTGAAGCTTTGGAACTTTCTAACTCTACTAGTGCCGGAAGGGATTGAAGTTATATCAAAGCAATTGCAGTGCAGAATGTGCCATTTATTTCACTAAGCTCCTTGACCCTGCTTCTGATGTTAACAAAGCGTCAATTATTGCTGTGAGCATGTCTCATTTCTAGGAAAATTTTTCTGTTTGCAGGTCCACATTGCTGTAGTAAAGAATGAGAGTGATCATTATATCTGTATCATCACAGCTCATTGTCACTCGCAAAGGCGTACTACTCCCATAAAGCTGAAAGATGTGAAATGCCATCCTTGTGTCAGCTTCGCTGTGATCTCAGTCATATAAAAGACAGTCCTGTCGTGTCAAACCGTTATTACTGTCTACAGAAAATTCATAGCATTTTCTTTTATAAGCTACAATTACTTTCTTGGTCCCAAGTACGTCGGCATAATCATCTAACTGCCACTCATTGAACAAGAAAGGAAGGAAAGTATCTTTGAACTGTGATGAGGATAGGCACTTTGTAAAAGCTTTAGACTTTTTTGGCTAGTACCAGCGATGCTGATAACTGTGTCAGTGTCTCCCCAAATTTGATGCCCTGGATCTTTGATTTTGCTTCGAGTATAGTCATTACACACAAAGTGCACTTCGTTGCTTGTAGCTTTACAAGTCATAACTACGAGAGCTTTGGCAATTCCACTGTAAGTAGAAGGAAAGTTTTGAATCATTCTGATCAAGAATATTCAAATCACTTGCCATGTTCAACGGTTCAATATCTGTTGTTGCCAATGACTCAAGATGTTTAGCCAATTTGGACTTGCTGGTTTTAATCATTGTTCCATCTACATTGCAGTGACTAAGGGGAACTACTGACAGTGGATGAGAGAACTTTTCTTAACCCTTTCACCCCCAAAGGACGTACTGGTACGTTTCACAAAACCCATCCCTTTACCCCCATGGACGTACCGGTACGTCCTTGCAAAAAAAAGCTATAAAATTTTTTTTTTCATATTTTTGATAATTTTTTGAAAAAATTCAGGCATTTTCCAAGAGATTGAGACCAACCTGACCTCTCTATGACAAAAATCAAGCCTGTTAGAGCAATTTAAAAAAAATATACTGCAAAATGTGCTGGGAAAAAAATAACCCCTTGGGGGTTAAGGGTTGGAAATTTCCAAAGAGCCTGGGGGTAAAAGGGTTAAGTCTAGGTTTTTTTGGCAGGATAAGTAAAGAAGACTGCGAAACATGTCTCGTGAACATATCAGCTCTTATCACTTTTTTATCATTTGTTGACAGAAGACTTTGCGGCATTGCTAGCAAAGTTTCTAAATTTCCCTCTCTTGCTGGGCTTCTCAAATTGTGCTGGATCTTCTATCACTTCATCAAGGAACTCCTTTTGTCATTCAAAACCTTTCTGATTGTGAGGCTGGTTTTCCAGAAGATAAGTTGATCAGATAGCGATTGCTTTACTCAACCTTTTGAAATGGATTCATGGTCGAACCTCCCTTGTATACATCGTCTTCAGCAGATGACAATGCATCAAGCCTTTCGCAGCGTTCATTCATGTTATTATTTTTTGCCCACTACACTAGTTCTTCCAGTGGTTGCATTTCATCCTAATTCAACACCTCAACTGTTATAGTGGCATCAGCTGGTTAATCTGAGATATTTTATGTTGTTTCTTAGAATGAGGACAGCAGCTTTGATGTTCTGTTTTGAGTAGTCTTTGTTAGCAGAAATAACTAGCCCCTTTTTCTTTGTCTGCATTATTAGACCCTAAGTGCCTTTGAGCATGGATATTTGATTCCTTCTTTGTAGCAATATAAGATACTTTTTTATTAGGTTTGTGTTAAAACTTCTATCTTCATGAACTGCACAAGCCTAGTGAATGCATTGCCTCTATTCACGTGATAATGACCCTGCTTTAGTTTCAAGGTCATTTTGTGGAAATGTATGGCAACATTTATGATAGTTTGGATCCCGGGCAGTTAAATCAGCTGATACATAATCCTTCTTGAAGTCCGAGTCATTGGATATCTCTACATATCGCTTCACCATTGTTTGAAATGATTCAGTAACAACTGTTATCAAGTGTTTGAATGGAGCACTAAGTTTCCGTCCTACTTTGATTCTTCCTTTCTTGTTGCAGAAGCTACATCTCTCCATGATAGCTAGTAGTTGATTTGGTCCTAACAGAAACTGCAACATATGAAAAGAGGGGACACAATTGTTTAACTGCTCATTATGTCTTAATCTTAACCCTTTTACCCCCAAAGGACGTACTGGTACGTTTCACAAAAGCCATCCCTTTACCCCCATGGACGTACCGGTACGTCCTTGCAAAAAAATGCTATAAAAATTAGTTTTTCATATTTTTTGATAATTTATTTGAGAAAATTCAGGCATTTTCCAAGAGAATGAGACCAACCTGACCTCTCTATGACAAAAATTAAGGCTGTTAGAGCAATTTAAATAAAATATACTGCAAAATGTGCTTGGAAAAAAATAACCCCCTGGGGGTTAAGGGTGGGAAATTTCCAAATACCCCGGGGGTAAAAGGGTTAAGCATAATTGCTATATGTTTTACTAATAACATGTTTCTCAGGTCTTTAGACTGGATAGATTGAATCTCAGGTTTTTAGACTAGATAGATTGAATCTCAGGTCTTTAGACTAGATAGATTGAATCTCAGGTTTTTAGACTAGATAGATTGAATCTCAGGTCTTTAGACTAGATAGATTGAATCTCAGGTCTTTAGACTAGATAGATTGAATCTCAGGTCTTTAGACTAGATAGATTGAATCTCAGGTCTTTAGACTAGATAGATTGAATCTCAGGTTTTTAGACTGTAGACACAAGACAGGTCAATTCAGGTAGATGCAATTTTAATGATGGTGTTATATGCTTTTACTGATAGCATTGACTCTTTGGTCTTAAGACTGTAGATACACTGGCTTGCATTTTAAGACTGTAGATACAACACAGATCAATTCTAGGAGATGCAGTACAGTGATGCCTCAGGATACGAAAGTAATCCGTTCAGGATACGGTTTCGTATCCTGATTTTTTCGTATCCTGAGTCGCGTTTTACATGTAAATAGCCTAATCCGTTCCAAGCCTCACAAAAAGTCACCTTTTCTTTCATAAACACGCTAAACTGTAGTAATAAACATGCAATGCAGCCATTTCTATCATTCAATAACTAACCCAACCGTTAAAAACAGCCTAATCCATTCCAGAAACCACCATGAGATTATTCAATAATGTAGTTATAGCCTAGTTATCCCCTCCAAGCCCTAAGAAAACGGTCCATTTTCTTTAATACTGTATAAAAGTTACGGTACTGTATGTTAAGCATTTGTATCAGTGAAGGTGTATTGTTACCTGTACACCTAAATTAAGGGTTGATACCCTGAAAAAAAAAAGGTACTGTACTCTCGGCGACGAGTTGGGATCTCGTAAGCTTTTCGTATCCTGAAATTTTTTTCGTATACTGGGGCATAAAAATCTTTGTATCGCTTTTCGTATCCTGAATTTTTCGTAAGCAGAAACTTTCGTATCCAGAGGTATCACTGTATTAAGCATAATTGGGTTTGATGTTTTATTAGAGAGTTAGGGGGTCCTTTGACTGGCCAGACAGTACCATATTGGATCCTTCTCTCTGGTTACGGTTCTTTCCCTTTGCCTACACAGACACCGAACAGTCTGGCCTATTCTTTACAGATTCTCCTCTGTCCTCATACACCTGACAACACTGAGATTACTAAACAATTCTTCTTCACCCAAGGGGTTAACTACGGCAATGTAATTGTTTAGTGGCTACTTTCCTCTTGGTAAGGGTAGAAGAGACTCTTTAGCTATGGTAAGCAGCTCTTCTAGGAGAAGGACACTCCAAAATCAAACCATTGTTCTCTAGTCTTGGGTAGTGCTATAGCCTCTGTACCATGGCCTTCCACTGTCTTGGGTTAGAGTTCTCTTGCTTGAGGGTACACTCAGGCACACTATTGTATCTAGTTTCTCTTTCTCTTGTTTTGTTGAAGTTTTTATTGTTTATATAGGAAATATTTATTTAAATGTTGTTACTATTCTTAAAATATTTTATTTTTCCTTGTTTCCTTTCCTCACTGAGCTATTTTCCCTGTTGGGGCCCCTGGGCTTATAGCATCCTGCTTTTCCAACTAGGGTTGTAGCTTAGCATTTAATAATAATAATAATAATTGACTCTTAGTCTTAAGACTGTAGATCGATTGACTCTCAGGCCGCAATGCTGTTAATATATAGACTCTTAGGTCTTCAGACTGTAGATATATTGACTTAGGTCTTAAGACTGTAGATACAAGACAGGCCAATTCAAGGAGATGCCGTATCAAGCATAATGGTGTTCCTATGTTTTCCTAACAGCATTGACTTTATATCCTTTCACTGAAAATGCATGGTACGGGTTGTCGATATTATTTGCCTCCAAATATTATTATTTTCCGGCGCAAATACAAGCCATTCACTATTTATAGGGGTACATACATACATATACCTAGGCATTTCTCCCAATTTTGGGGGGTAGCCGACATCAAACAAAAAAACGGAAAAGGGGACCTCTCTTCTCTACGTTCCTCCCAGCCTGACAGGCAACTCAACCGAGTTCGGCTGGTACTGCTAGGGTGCCACAGCCCACCCCACCCTCCCCCGTTATCCACCACAGATGAAGATTCATAACACTGAATCCCCTACTGCTGCTACCTCCGCGGTCATCCAAGGCACCGAAGGAAGCCACAGGGGTATTACTATAAATAGCTCCAGGTTTGTGTGCTAGGAAAAATACAAATTATCTCAAAATTTGTTATTTTATGTCTGATCTATTCTATAAGGAGTAGGATTAGGTTCATCTATCTTGGTATTAAAATAACCTATTCTTTCTCAGGTCTGTGGCAGTGACAAAGAGGTCAAATACTCCATATTCATCTCACCCTACCCAGAAGTTACTATTTCTTCCTGGTCTTTGGAATTTGTCATATTGATGAATGGTAAGGTGGTGTTTCCACTCATTTTTGTACAATCATGAAATTTACAGATACATACGGTGTATATGCATGTTCATCTGTAAATAGGGAAAGCAATATAGTTAACCCTTTTACCCCCAAAGGACGTACTGGTACGTTTCACAAAAGCCATCCCTTTACCTCCATGGACGTACCGGTACGTCCTTGCAAAAAAATGTTATAAATTTTTTTGAGAAAATTAAGGCATTTTCCAAGAGAATGAGACCAACCTGACCTCTCTATGACAAAAATTAAGGCTGTTAGAGCAATTTAAAAAATATATACTGCAAAATTTGCTGGGAAAAAAATAACCCCTTGGGGGTTAAGGGTTGGAAATTTCCAAATACCCCGGGGGTAAAAGGGTTAAAGAAAGTGACCATCGTAAAGCTTATTAAATGCTTAAGGTAGTGTTGGCTAGTTTGTGGCAGAGTACATTCAAAGCTTTAATGAAGTCACTCTAATTTATTTGCCCATTTTATTTTTCATTTTTTTAAATGCAGTTTTCTCTTTAGATTTCCTGGATCTGTAATGAAGGCTAATGAGAGGCAAAAGATCTTCAAACTTTAATGATATCATTTTATTTTATTCCTTGGACAGGTGTTGATGTTTAGAAATCTGCGCCAAGAAATTGTTAACATGAGAACGGTGAAAGATTTTCATTTCCTGCGGAAGATTCTTATAAACATCTCAATAATTGCTGTTGAAAAATTAGGTTGAGATCGTAATAGGTCGTGGCTAATAATTACTGGCAATTTAAAATGAAAAAGGGAGAGATTCGTCAGATACTCACGGCACTGCTGAAAATGCAGTTTATTTCAAACCAGAAGTTCTAGCTTGATCTGTGACAAAAATTTTCGATAAAGAATGAGTTCTATAAAGGACCACGTTTGACAGGTGACGGACCATCTGTGAATCCTTGAAGAAGCTACACCAAGTGAAAACTTGTTTTCTAAGTGCTTTGATAATGTGGATTTGACAATTAACTGAATGTACTGTGTGATATTCTAAATACTGTGGAATATATATGACAAATAAATCTTATAGGTCCTCCAGGACACACGGTTTCCATGTGTGACAGGACCAGGAAAACAGTGTGCGAATCGAAAGAGAAACTACGGAGTGGGCTCATGCTGGTTTCAAGAACTGTGAGAATTGCTGTTAATATTTGACCTGATAATCTAACTAACACAAATGTGAACAAGTTTTGAAGAGCATATTTAACAAATTAGTAAACTCATACCGAATACTTATGAATTTTAGCCTGCACTAGAGGAAGGAAGAAACTCATGGTGTATTTGTTTTCTGAGAATATTGAAAATATGAAGCAAGTGAAAATTCAAGAAACTAGTACTTTGCTACACCACAATTACGAATCTCAAATCATTAGAACATAAAAACTTCTGGTAGAAGGAATTTTGACCACAAACTGCCTGGCCATTCAATAAGATCAGGCTGTACGAGTTTGACAAAAGGAACTTCTGTTGGGCCGATATGAACATTCTTCCGAAAATTCAATCCAAAATTCAATGGTGAGTGCTGTAATCTTAAGAAAATTTGAATCGTATTCCAACCCCTTGGATTATATTCATGTAAGATAATTTTGTGATTTAATTAATTGATTATGCAAATTCCTTGTTAGTGCTAAATGTATAATGAATTTCAGACCATTGTTTAATGTACCGAGCAAATTTTTTTGTATTTTTTATATAAAAGTTTTAATTCCATAGTTTTCTTAGAAGTATCAAATCAAACGGTATTAACCCTTTTACCCCCAGGCTATTTGGAACTTTCCAACCCTTTAAACCCTACGGGTTATTTTTTTTTTCAAGCACATTTTGCAGTATATTTTTTTTTAAATTGCTCTAACAGCCTTAATTTTTGTCATAGAGAGGTCAGGTTGGTCTTGTTCTTTGGAAAATGCCTGAAGTTTCTCAAAAAGTTATCAAAAATATGTAAAAAAAAAAATTTAAATAGCAGTTTTTTGCAAGGCTGTACCGGTACGTCCATGGGGGTAAAGGGATGAGTTTTGTGAAACGTACCAGTACGTCCTTTGGGGGTAAAAGGGTTAAGCTAATAAAAGGTATATCCATGTTTGCTGTATTCCCTGGATTTTTGGTTCTATTTCAAGTTATTTATTAACTTTTGTTAAAGAAATTTAATGTGGTATGCATGATGGAACAGTGTTATAATTTTATCAAGAACAGTTGATTAAAACTAGATAACAGATACAAGTTTTAATACTATATTTGATATAAGTTTTAACGATAAATTTTCATACAAAAAACTATTGCTAGTCGATTTGGTGTTCACTCAATTTGAAACTGTACTGAGCCCTAACAAATGACATTCCATGCTACTATGCTAGCATTTACTCAACAGCTATTAGTCTAGCATTTTCTACATTGCTTTTACTTGATAGTTTTATTTGTTATTCCCCATTTTCTTTTTACTGCTTAGAAGAGTTTCAAGTTTGATAATCCAGTATTTAAGATTGGCTTTCTATATATAACTTTTATTTGCAGGTTTGTTACCACAGAAGGAAACGTTTGAAATTCGGAGAAGAACAGTCATGCTGTTAGGATACCATCCACCCCATGCGACACTGAAATATGGAATCTATTGGTAATATGAAAAAGTTACCTGCTGGGGCTACATTGGTCATAAGTGACTTGCTCTCACTGTCGGATGAAAGGATGTCTTCAGGAGACTGAAAACTGATGATCTGTTGAGGTAATAAATCCTCGAAAATGATGGATGTATGAAAACCGCTTGATGTATAGGAGAATCGTGTTATCTGGAAATGATCGTCGAAGACCTCAACTTAGTAAACAGAAGACTGTGTAAATGTTAAATCGAGAAAAATGATATAAATCAGTGACAGAGTTGATAGAGGTCTTTAGATATATCAGTTTAAAGTGTGATTTGTTATGCTCCCGAGAGCAGTGTCCTCATGTTAGAATGGAACGAACTTAGATGACGAGTTTTCAATAAATTCCTGTTAAAATTCAGGTCTTAAGATTGGAGAACATTTTTTGTTCGTCGTAGTTTACAGTGTTTCTCGGACAAGTGCTAATTAATTTAGTTTTCTCCAAAAAATTATTAACGTGGGAACGGTGAAGTTTACGTCAGTTTTTGATGATCTGTTGGAATGACATCAATTACCTAAAATAGTGATTGTAAGCAGTTGTTAAAACTGGATCCATGTGACTTTGTTAATAATACAGTAGTGCATTTAATATTAGACAAGGAATTTTCATCTCTCCAGTGCAAAATTTTTATAACTTGTTGATAAAGCAGGTTAAGATAATAGGTACAGTAATTGCTAACCATTAACAGTAATTTAGACAGTAATTGAAAGGTCACAGACTAGTGAAAACTACCTTATGGTGTCTACTGAAAATGTAATTTGATTGAACCTAGAAAATGGTATAGCCTACTACAGAAAAAGTAAAGATCTTTACTTTAAGGGCTTCTTTTCGGTTCCTATACAGCAGGGGAACCCTACTCTACAAGACAACTTCACAGTCAGTTTATCGTGTCCGTTCGAAAGCATTCAACGTTTCACGCTGCATATTGCTCGTTTATTGTCAAATCCACACTATCAAAGCACTTAGAGAACAAGAAAGTCTTCCGTTGAAACCTTAATATCTTCAGTCTTTCGAATGTCTATTGGGAGTTTATTGTATAATCTCGAGGCCGTATATTTAAAAGAATGGAGCCTACAGTAGACATATATCTATGTTCCGATAATTTGAAACGTTTGTTTGTGGAAGCTACTGTACATCAAGTGAAAATTGTGTAACAAAACTCAAACATTACAGTACAGTGTGGGCTCTTAGACATTCGGGCCTAGGTATGGAAATCTGAACTGATAATCTTCCTCTAACATCAAAACACGTAAGTGTCTTAAGAAAAGCGTAGATAGTACTCTTGAAACAGCCTGTAGGCCTACCAGAAGGAAAAAAATATGCTGGAGTCTGTGTTCTCTCAGGGATAATTTAAAACATCAAGCAAGTGAAGATCTAAAAAAAATGTTATGTTACATCGCAGCTAAGAACAGAAAATACTTAGACCTACAAAAACATTTTTTGATAAGAGGAATTTTGATCACAATTACATCATAGATATACGAAGACACTTCCCTCAATTTTGTGGGGTAGCCAACATCAAACAAATGATAAAAAGGGGACCTTTCCTCTCTAAGTTCCTCCCAGCCTGACGAGGGACTCAACCTGAACATTTTTGATAAGAAGACTTAAGAACTAAGAAGATATGAAATTAGATATTTGAGATGATGCCACAAGGGAGAGTATGGCAAATGGACCTACATGTGGACAGATATTACGACCCGCAAAATTCATCGTGGATGCCATCAAAATCTATCAATGGTGAGTGTCCTAATATTACAAGTTCTTAATCCAATATCAGCTCCTCAGGAGATTATATTCAGATTGGACAAACAATGTGTGGTGTTCATTCTTTGAATATGCAAATCCTTAATGTTAGCATTGAAATAATGAATTGCAACCCAAATTCAATGTAGAGCACAAGTCCTGAAATTCTAAAAGGAAATATTTCTATTCATAAAAGTCACTTATTGTACGATTGACAATTAATTTAGGTGTCGTGTTCAAAGTACATTTTTGGGGTTTAGTAAATACGCATTGATAAAGTGTTCTGGCCATTACACAAATAAGAAATTTCTTCCTAGCATTTTGGTTTTGGTATTATCATGAAGTGTACAAAATGTAATGAACTCTGGACTTTTTAGTGTTAAACCCACTCACTTTTGAAATAGCAAATTTCTATGAACATTGGACTAACTTGCAGAAGATGCATTATGGTTTTAACATCAAAATCCCTTTTGTATTTTCCTGTGCCTCACAAAGCCCTGTTGTATCTCTTGTTCCTCTTATAGACTTGATAAAGCCTTTTCTCTTGTATTCCAGAAACCTGATCTAAGCTTTTTAAGTTCACGATATCCATTTGCTCCTTTTTTTTTAAGTTTCTTGATTTGTCAATCACTATTTTTTAATTTTTTTTATTTAGGGTTTTAGAGATTCTTCAGAGACCACAGCATACAAGAAGTCGGATTTGTTTTCTCTACAAATCAAATCATTTAGATATATTCCCTTACATATACACAAAGTTGTAGATATGTAAGAAAATATCCAGAGCATTGCTGTTTTATTAGCAAGTCAAATGAACGAAAGTACACAATCATTATTGTTGTGGTAGCTTATTGGAAACTTCCCTGCCTGTCAGTTTGTTGGACTGGCGTTCGAGATCCCCTCAAACTCAGTAATTTCTGTTAGTGTACAACCTTACCGGCACTACTTGTGAGCTAGATATGTTGGCTTGCAGGGAGCCTATAGATCTACCGGTTGAATCATCATCAACCATGGCTGGGCATCCGTGGTCCTAGCTTGGATGGAGAGGGCTCTAACGGTGGTCATGGCTTTAGTTGCTGATCATATGTATACATAGTCATTCTCTATGATATTTTCCAGTCCCTTGCCTCGGCTATTCATGAACGACCTTTAAATTCTACAGGAGAGATAGAAATTAAAGTTAACCCTTTTACCCCCAAAGGACGTACTGGTACGTTTCACAAAACTCATCCCTTTACCCCCATGGACGTACCGGTACGTCCTTGCAAAAAAATGCTATAAAAATTTTTTTTTTTCATATTTTTGATAATTTTTTGAAAAAATTCAGGCATTTTCCAAGAGAATGAGACCAACCTGACCTCTCTATGATAAAAATTAAGGCTGTTAGAGCAATTTAAAAAAAATATACTGCAAAATGTGCTGGGAAAAAAATAACCCCTTGGGGGTTAAGGGTTGAAAATTTCCAGAGCCTGGGGGTAAAAGGGTTAACATATTGATTCAATTGGTAGTGAAAACTTAAGTTAGGACACCAGCAACAAGGTTTACAAATAATTGGCCTTTATTTAAAAACAAACATTAATAGATTAAATATTCATTACGATCCCAATTAACGACTTGAAATACATTAATCCTCACTGTATCCCATCTTCAAAGTGGTGAGTGGAGTGTACAACGAAGGTAAATCACTCATTTGCAGAAATTACTCCCCAATGCAACAAGGGGATTAAAGCTTTCAAAGGAATCCCCCAACAAGGGGATTAAAGCTTTCAAAGGAATCCCCGAAGCTGGAGCCATTTTGTGGAGGATTAATTTTATCTTATTTGCTTTAGTTTTGTACGATATTGTTGGCCAGTGGCATTAGGCTACAAGGACTGTTGCCAGTGTGAATTAAGAGTTTTCTCTTGTTTTGGCATTGTTTTACCTTTTTTTGCTGGGTTACTGAATATGATTGGTGTTTCAGTGTTAAGTAATTTATTTTAGTCTTAATTGTGCTTTTGGTACTGTGTGGGGACTGACGGTGTTGGGTATATTAAAAGGAAATTGTTTTCCGATTATTGGCGAGTTCTCGATACCCTCACGCACCGATATATACAGTATATTTTTGTGTGTTGTTATTTTTGTCTGTGTCAGATTTATGATCCTCAAGTTTCTTGAGCGTTAAAGATTCAGTTAGCTGCTTGCTAGGCCTGTCCTAACCTATTGCTGAATATATTGTCAGCACCTCAGTCGTTTGGTCCACGGCTCCTTATTCAACATACTCAGTGCAGCCCTAAGAGAGTTTAATTCCTAGGGGTTCCCCCATCCGCCAACCGGGGGACGCGTCTGGTAGGAGTTTTCTCTCCCCCGGAGTCAGATTTATGATATGTGAGTTTTTTTTTGTTTAATAAGTAAGTAATATAGTTTTAAGGTTATGTTTTATTTTACTGTTCCCTTCGTGCAATAGTCCAGTTGACGTAAAAGTAAGGGGAAAGTTTGTGTCGTGGGATAATTTGTCTGTCAGAGTGATCAAAGGTGTGGGGATTTGTTTTTGACAAAATCTCGCCACATAAATTTGGCGCCCGAACAGGGACTGTCGAGGTGGGATTGAAACTGGACTGTTGGACAAGGGTAAAATAGGTTTAGTAATTAGACTTGAAATAATAATGGTATCGAAATGGAGGAAATGGAAGAACAGTTACAGGTTTTAAAGGAGGAATTGCGGTTGTCTAATGAGCAAGATGAGAGGTTGTTGCTGGAGAATGTGAGGTTAAGTTGTGAGAATGAGGAGATGCAAAGGAAACTAAGGGAACTTCAGGGAATTGTAGAGAGAGTGGAAGAGGGTGTTGAGATGAGGATGCGAGAAAATGAGGAACGAATGGAGAAGCGAATGGAAGCTATGATGGGGCAAGTACTGGCTATGATGAAAACTCATGGGTGAAGGTGCAGTCGGAGGAGTGGCTTCTTCTTCGGGTAACGGGTTGATGGTGGAAGAGAACGATAGGGTAAGTGATAATGGGGAAGGTAATGATAGTGATATTGAAAGTAAAGGGACTAGACATAGTAAGATTGGACCGAAGGGTGATAGGAAGAATGAGAAGAAAGGTAAAGATAATGTGAAGAAAGGTCAAGGTGTGAGTGAGGATGATCATGAATGGGTGAAGGTGATAACTTAGAAAAAGGGTAAGAAGGGAATTGTTAAAGATAGGACTTTGAGTGTAGAATTAGATTCATTGTATTCAAATGAGGAAGAAGGCAACAAGAAGAGAGTAGCCAGTGAAAGGTGTGAAAGGTTTAATGAATATAGCAGTAGGGATGTATATGACTTATTTAGGGAATATGAAAGGTTTTGTCAGGCTAAGTATGGGGATAGTAAGAGAGTTTGGGCTAGGGAGTTGGGAGAATTTTTGTCAGGATATTTGTTGACGATGTATTGGGGGGATAATGAGTGTAGGATATGTTGAGTATGAAAGTGTAAAGAAGAGAATAATTGAACAGGTAAAACGTATGAAGGGTAGTGTTAGGTATAAGCGTAAAAATGATTTTGATGAAGCACGAATGAATGGGTGAATCAATCTTGATGTATGTATGTCGGTTTGAAACTTTAGCTAGAGAGAAGTATGGGGATGAAGGAATAAATGAAAATAAGGAACTAATGAAGAAGTTTTTGGGTACAGTACTAGAGAGAGTGTGTGTGAGTTTATTAATTTGAAACGGAGGAGAAAATGAGGTGGACTAAAGAGAGATTGACTTGGGATGATATTTTAGAGATAGAGGAATACGAGTTGGATAGGTGTATGAAAGAAAGTAAATCTGTGAGTGTAAGAACTGGATTGGAGGAAGTGTGCCAGAATTTGGTAGTTTTAGAGATGCTGTTATGAGAGGGCCAATGAGGGTAGCTGAGAGTGTAGTAGATAGAAATGTTAGGGCGAGTAATGTAGGAATACCCATTCCGAGAAATGAAGGGTTTAGACAGGAAAATCAAGTTTGGAGAGATAGAAGTGCTAGTCCGCAGCAAGTTAGGTTAGGTAGTGGTATCCGTGAAGAGAAGTGTTATAGGTGTGGGAAGGTAGGACATAAAAAGAACGAGTGTAGATGGGTATTAGGAGCATGGTTCGGGTGTGGAGAGACAGGGCATTGTATTAGCGACTGTAAGAAAGAGAAAGTGGTTAAGTGTTATCGGTGTGGTACGACTGGGGATGTAGCAAGTGGATGTAGGAGTAATCGTACAAATGTGATTTGCGGTAATTGTGGTAAGGATGGTCATTATGCGAGGATGTCGCTGGAGCAGCGTGCTAAGTGTACTGAATGTGGGGTGAATGGGCATGTAGCAAGGGTTTGTAGGAAGACCAGATTTAGTCAGCCAGGATGTTTAGGAAACTAGTTAATCAGAGGGTTCAGCTGGGTGAGTCCTCGTGTGTATGGGGAGTGAATGTGATGCATGTTCGTGAGGGTTTATTGCATGAAGATGTGATGGGGGAATGAGCACAAGATTGCATGAGTGGGAAAATGATTTTTAATGGGGTAGAGTTGGTTGGTTTGATTGATACTAGGTGTGGTGTCAATTTAATGTTTAGGAATGCATATGATAAGGTAAAAGAGGTTGGTGAGTTTAAGGGATGTAAGGGTGAAGTGAAATGCATTGGTAATTTGCGTATGCCTGTGCAAGGCAAGTTGCGGGAAAATGTTATGATTGGGGGGCTGATGATGGAGGATAATGATTTTTACGTGGTCGAGGGAGCGAATGAGAAATATGACGTACTGCTTGGGTATAAATTTCTGAAAAAAATGTGGTATGATTGTACTGTACATCCAAGTGTGAATATGATAGAAATAAAGGGTAAGGGTAATATTTGTGAGGAATTTTATTTAAAAGAAGACGGCAGAGTGAGTACGAAGGTGTGGAGGGGAGTGCCATTGATAGCAAAGGAAAGTGTAAAGTTATCGGGTAAGAAAGGTGAGGTTATTAGCGTAAAAGTTGTCTGGCCGAGAAGTCTGGGAATTTCCAATAGTTACAAATATGAATTTGTAGTGGAAGGTATGGAAGCAGGTAATTTGGTGAAAACTAGCGCGTATATATATGATGGTGTCATGAATATGCAGGAACCTCAGGGTATGTAAGTTTGTTGTCGAGTGATAGGAGGAAGAGAGTACGTGGTATACGTGAGGGCGATTGCATGGGATGTATGTATACGCTGGTCGATGTAGAGGATGAAAGATATGTTAAGGCGAGACAGGTAATGGCTGGTAAGGTAAGGAACGATGACGATTGGGATTACGATACGTTGAAAGAAAGAATCAAGTTAGATGAGAGTATAAGTGAGGTCGAAAGGGAACGATTGCTTAAGATGTTATGGGATAAGCGGAGAGTTATGAGTCTCGGTGACGATGATTGTGGGGGGTCAGACCTGCCAGAATTTAAAATAGTTCTCAGTGATGATACCCTCATATATCAGCATCCCAGGCATTTTTCTCCGCCTATTGCCAAGGAGATAGAGGAGCAGTGTCAGGAATTAGAGTGTATGGGTATAATAGAAAGGAGTGAGAGTGCCTGGAATAGCCCTATTGTCTCTGTACAAAGCCTGATGGAAGTTTACGCATGTGTATTGATTATAGGAAGGTGAGTGAAGTGACTGTTAAAGAACGTTTTCCAATGAATGTGGTGTCTGATTGTGTTTATAAAATGCATGGAATGAAAGTTTTTACTAAATTAGATTTGGTGCGGAGCTATTACCAGATGCCTCTGGCAGAAGGGAGCAGGCCCATTACGGCATTTTCGAGTAGTAATTGTCACCATCAGTTTAGAAGATTAAGTTTTGGCTTTGCTAATGCGCCTGCTGCCTTCCAAAGGGCAATGAATGTTGTTTTTGGCTGGGTTCGATCGACTGAAGGTGACTTTTTATAGATGATATTCTGATTGTGAGCGAGACTGTTGAGGAACATATGCAGTTGATTGAGGAAGGGTTGAGGCGATTAATTGAAGTTGATGTGAAAATTAAGCTTGAGAAGTGTACGTGGTTGGCCAGGGAGGTGAGATTTCTTGGGCATGTAGTGGGTGAATCTGGTATAAGGAAGAGTGACAAGTTTGTGAATAAGGTGCGAGAATTTCCACGTCCCCAGACTTTGCGTGAGTTCCGAGGTTTTCTTGGTTTGGTTGAGTTTGGTTGCAAGTTTGTTAAAGATTGTTTAGGTATAGGGAAGCCTTTGAATGAATGGACGGGTAAAAGGAATAGTACGAAGTTAAAATGGGATGATCAGATGATAGAAGCATTTGAAAGGTTGAAGGATGAGGCCATAAAAGACGTCACTTTGGCATTTCCAGACTATAGTGAAAATGCGAATATGCTAGAGTTGTGTACGAATGTGAGTGGGGTTAGTATGGGTGGTTGTTTGGTTCAAATGCAGAGTAAATGGAGAAGAGGAATTGAGAGTAATAGCGTATGTTAGTAAAGCATTTAATAAAGCTGAGCGGAAGTATTCGACGATTGACAGGGAATTGGCTGCAATACGATTTTGTGTGAAAGCATTGAAAGTATTTTTGCATGGTGTAAAATTCATTGTGCGTACTGACCATCAGCCCCTAGTGTATATGATTAGGTAAGAGTGTGAATGCAAGGGTTGGTAGGACAATAGAGGCCTTGAGTGAATTTGATTTTAGGTTAGAATATGTACCGGGAAATAAAAATGTGATAGCAGATGCAATGTCGAGGATGGAAGATAAAGAGAGTAATCAGAATTCTGAAAGGTTGCCTGAAGGTTTAATGGCGCTCGAACAGGGACTGGCCAGATAGTATTACATTGAATCCCTCTTTGGTTCCGGCCCCATTTTGCCTTATGCATATACACCGAATAGTCTGGCCTATTCTTTATAAATTCTCCTATTTAGTCATACACCTGACAATGTTAAGATAAACGAAAAACTCTTTACTCAATGGGTTAACTACTGCACCGTAATTGTTCAATGGCTACTGCCCACTTGTTAAGGATAAAAGACACACTTTAGCTATGGTAAGTAGCTCATTTAGGAGGAGGACACTAAAAAATCAATCCATTATTCTCTAATCTTGGGTAGTGCCATAATCTCTGTACCATGGTCTTTCACTGTTTTGGTTTAGAGTTCTCATGTTTGAGGTTATACTTGGCCATACACTTCTATTTGTTTACTTATTTCCTTTTCTCACTGAGGTGTTTTCCCAGTTGGAGTTCTTTGTTTATGTCATCCTACTTTTCTATTAGATTCGCGAGTAAGTTCTAGACGAATTAGATGCCCAGGTGTCAGCACGAAGAAACTCGCTGAGGGCTGGGATGTCCGTGAAGATCATATCTCCGGCGTACACATGTCAAAGGAAATACTATAAAGTCCAAGGAGCCATCCCCACCCCCTTGCCACTTGACCCTGGGGTGTCTGCTCTAGCGCATGGTGTACCAGCAAATTAATTGTCCTCCCAATCTATTGTCTTTGCAGTCTCTGACGCTTAGAATGTGAAGTGCGTGGCTATGGCGACCTTTGAGGCAGTTTCCTGGGTGGATGGACCACTGGTCGGGCACTGTTGGTTTCCTCGCCAACACAGAAGAGCTCACACACCCTAACAAGCATGATACTTTAAAGAACATTGTCCTCATCGGAGATATGGCATTGGAGTTCATCGCTCATCAAGGTGCTAACCAGTAACTAACTGGCTCCTAAAGAGATTTGATGGTGTGGCCTCCAAATTCCGGTGACAGATTCTCTGCATGCATGGAGTGTTACAACTAAGAAACACTTCCATCAATGGTCACTCCATGTTCCCAACAGAATTTGTTTAGACAGTACCCGAAAAGTGGAGGGGACTCCCTTCTCCACCATGCTGTATCTTTTAGGTAGCCACAGGTCTTGCCCATCTCTGGCCAACAAAAATTGTCACCTATAGCAAAACAAGCGTATAAGGGGATGTCGAAAGACGATTCTCGCTCAGTACAGTCCACCTCCAGGCAGGGAACACAGCAGCAGGTGCCCATTTAAAATAGACAGTGCCGAGGGCACGGTCAACGAAGAGGAAAAAGGTAAGGATGACGCAGGCACCTGGGCGTGGCCAATCCTCCCACAGCAGCACAGGTGAGGTGATGCCTACAGCTCAGAAGTTGGAGGTGGTTACATCATGGAGCTGAATAATGGGCGGTGGATGTATCGCGCTTCAGATAACATGTACCGTTCATCAGCTCTCCCCCTACTGTGATTCCTCCATTGACGATGTTATTTTCCTTTCGTCAGGGGTCAACGAAGGACCTCTCTCTTCGGTGGAAGTTCAGACCATAGTAAATTAGGGTTCTTTCCAGGAGGTCATCAATGGGTCCCCAGGCTTCTTCAGTTGACTCTTTCGTGTCAAAAAGGCATCTGGAGGCTGAAGACCTCTTGAGAGTTAAATGAGTTAGTTGTGTAAACTCGATTCAAAATGGGGACAGCAGTCATGGTCAGACAGGTAATCAGATCATTAAACTTTATGGTGACAATAGACCTGAAGGATGTGTACTTCCAGATCCTAGAACAGCCCACCTCAAGGAAGTACCTCTGCTTCGTCATAGCGAACAAGGTGTATCAGTTCAGGGTGCCATGTTTTGTTCTTTCAGTGGCAATGGCACCACAAGTTTTCACCTGACTGTTCTCTCTGGTATTGGCCTTGGCTCATGCCAACAGAATCGGTCTATTACGTTATCTAAACGATTGGTTCTCTTGCCCAGACAAAGACTTATATATATAGGGAGGGTAATAAAGATTGACTCTGTAAATTGAGAGAGGTCAGTTCTCTTTCCCAGACAACGACTGATTATATAGGAAGGGAAATAATTTTGACTCTGTAAATCAAGAGAAGTCAGTTCTCTTGGCCAGACAAAGACTGATATATCTAGGAAGGGAAATGAACATGATCCTCAGGAGAGTTATCTCATCACAGGATCGTCTGGTTTTCCTGAGGAAGGTGCCCCTCTCTCTCCTTCAACAATCTCAGCTGCTGGCACATCGGTGGCAGAGCCTCCTTGCATCCTTGAAATGCCTCATTACGAAAGGACATCTCCGGATGTGTTCCATTCAGTGGCAACTGAAGAACTACCAGTCTCAAGGCAGTTACTCTCCCGGGAAACAGGTTCTGATAGGGGAAGAGCCGAAAAGAAACGTGGAGTGGTGGTTAGGCAAGACCAATCTCCTAATGGATTCAGCTCTCCTCTCACCCTCTCCAGAACTAGACTGTTCATGATGCATTAAAGGAAAGGTGGAGAGCATTCCTCTTGCAACATCTGTTGTTAGGACAGTAGTGAGACAAAGATTGTTGGTGCCACATAATGTTACAGCTCAAGGCAGCCCTGTTGGTCTTGCAACACTTTTGACCTTTCATGACTGGTGACTTAATGGTGTTGATGAGTGATAACACCACAGTGGTGGCTTACAGAAACAAATGAGGAGGTACTGTTTCACTGCAGCTCTGCCAGTTAGGAGTGGAAATTTTGGAATGGGCTGGGGACATGGCTATCACCTTGTCGGCCCACTTCATTCCAAGCAAAATGAACATTCTAGCTGACAAGTTGATCAAGAGGATGCAAATAGTTTGATCCAAGTGGTCTTTGCATCCTCAGGTAGCGAACGAGATTATGACTATGTAAGGTTCATCAACATTAGATTTAGCAAGGGTTGGGGGGGTGGGGGGGGGTGGCAGTGCTTCCCAGCTGCCAACTGGTAACTACTGATCAGTTCTTTACACCATGTTATGAATTTTAACAGCCATGTACTACAGTTTCTTGGTTATCTCTCTAATATAAAGGACTCAGGTTTGTACAGTTAGAAAAAATACAAATTACTTTCAAAGTTGTCGATTATTTCTTACTTTTTAACAAGAAAGAAATGGCAAATTTGAAAGTAATTATAATAGTACAGAAAGTCCTCAACCTAAAAACTTAGTAGGCTCCAAGTTGAATTATATGTAAGTTGAATTTTGTCAAATTTTGGCCTGGGGTAGACTTCACCCATTTCACATGCCTATAATTTTCTGCGGAAAAGTCAACAAAGTCCCATTTCATATGGCAAATACCGCCTTTCTTACTGCAATAAATTATATATTGTTTTATTTCAGTACAGTACTTCATTATGAGTTTTTGACTCGATATCTGAATTTCAGTTAGATTTGTCGTCTTATATCCCAATGTTTATAAGTTCAGGACCTGTATCTACCTTGTAATCCCAATTTTATTATGATTATATTAAGTTTCTGCAAAAGAGGAGGGTTGCAATTTGAGTTAGTTACAGTTAGCATTCCTGGTACACCTCGCTCTGAGTAGGTGGCCGTTTTCTCAACATTACTGAGAGGAGAGTGTGTGTGTGTGTGTGTGTAGCACCGCCGACCACTAATGTCACCAATCCCTACACTATTCGTTGGTTACTTGACTACAGTAAGGGAATGACACGGTGCACTTTCTCAGAGTGTGGTGTGCCAAGAATTCCTATATCCAACTATACCTACATTGAAATGCCATTGATCACAAAATAATATTAAGAGCGTCTGTCCTATCTTGTGAGTCTTGTAGTACAGTAATTGGAGGTAAGATTTTTGATGTTTGAAGCCTGGTCAACCCCATTGTTCTGATTTTAGAATATTTTTAAGCCAATGGATTTTAGGTTATAATGACTTAAATTTCTTTTTCATTCCAGAAAATTATTGCCTTTTTTCCAAGACAAATCTTGAAGTTCTGTGATGAAAGTTCCTAAGGAAGATACTTTGTGAATTCTTAAGGAGATGATCCATGCTCAGCACTGATAAGGTAGGTTTTCATTAATAACTGTTGAAGATTATTCGTTAAGGGAAGTGTTTTAGTTAGGTAATTACATTTCAATTAAAAGGAGTCATAAGTACAGGCATAGAAATGAAATACAGGTACAGTATTGTATATTAATGAGGTCTTGAAATCTAATGTGAAATGTAAGGTTGTCAGTTATTATTGCCAGTAGTTTGTCAAATATTCTAGAAATTTGTGTATTCATGTGTGCAGAGTAACTTGTAATTGCACGAATAGAATGACTTAGGGAAGTAGAATTTATTAATATTCATAACATTGATGTGCATGTGCATGAGTGTTGTAATTCAGGGGTATTAGTTTGTTGAGTGTGGTGGGAAAAGTGTATGGTAGAGTACTGATAAATAGGATTAATGATAAAACAGAGAATGCAATCTTAGAAGTACAGGGTGGTTTTAGAAGATGTAGGGGTTGTATGAATCAGATTTTTACAGTTAGGCAGATATGCGAGAAATATTTAGCAAAAGGTAAGGAGGTTTATGTTGCGTTTATGGATCTGGTAGTAAAGCATGTGTTAGGATAGAAAATGAAGTGAGCGATTGGTTTCCTGTAAGAGTGGGGCTGAGACAGGGATGTGTGATGTCGCCGTGGTTGTTTAACTTGTATGTTGATGGAGTAGTGAAAGAGGTGAATGCTCGAGTACTTGGACGAGGATTGAAACTGGTAGAATAGAGTGACCATGAATGGGAGGTAAATCAGTTGTTAGCGGATGATACTGTACTGGTTGCAGATGCTGAAGAGAAGCTTGGCCGATTAGTGACAGAGTTTGGAAGGGTGTGTGAGAGAAGGAAGCTGAGAGTTAATGTGGGTAAGAGTAAGGTTATGAGATGAACGAGAAGGAAGGATGGTGGGAGGTTGAATGTCATGTTGGATGGAGAGTTACTTGAGGAGGTGGATCAGTTTAAGTACTTGGGGTCTGTTGCAGCAAATTGTGGAGTGGAAGCAGATGTATGTCAGAGAGTGAATGAAGGATGCAAAGTGTTGGGGGCAGTTGAGGGAGTAGTGAAAAGTAGAGGGTTGGTCATGAATGTAAAGAGAGTTCTGTATGAGAAGGTGATTGTACCAACTGTGATGCATGGCTCGGGGAATGAAAGCGACGGAGAGACAGAAATTGAATGTGTTTGAGATGAAATGTCTAAGGAGTATGGCTGGTGTATCTCGAGTAGATAGGGTTAGGAACGAAGTAGTGAAGGTGAGAATGGGTGTAAGAAATGAGTTAGCAGCTAGAGTGGATATGAATGTGTTGAGGTGGTTTGCCCATGTTGAGAGGATGGAAAATTGCTGTGTAAGAAATGAGTTAGCCGCTAGAGTGGATATGAATGTGTTGAGGTGGTTTGGCCATGTTGAGAGGATGGAAAATTGCTGTCTGCTAAAGGAGGTGATGAATGCAAGAGTTGATGGGAGAAGTACAAGAGGAAGGCCAAGGTTTTGGGTGGATGGATGGAGTGAAGGAAGCTCTGGGTGATAGGAGGATAGATGTGAGAGAGGCAAGAGAGCGTGCTAGAAATAGGAATGAATGGCGAGCGATTGTGACGCAGTTCCGGTAGGCTCTGCTGCTTCCTCCAGTGCCTTGGAAGACTGCAGAGGTAGCAGCAGTAGGGGATTCAGCTTTATGAAGCTTCATCTGTCGTGGATAATGGAGGAGAGTGGGCTGTGGCACCCCTAACACTACCAGCCGAACTTGGTTGAGTCCCTTGTCTGGCTGGGAGGAACGTAGAGAGGAGAGGTCGCCTTTTTTGTTTCATTTGTTTGATGTCGGCTACCCCCCAAAATTGGGGGAAGGGCCTTGGTGTATGTATGTATGATAACATTGAAGTAGAGATAAATATAATAACCAGGAAATGGGAAATCCTTAGTCTTTGTAAGACTGTCCTTATGATATTTTACCAATAAGTCTGATATTTAACAAGTACAGAGATAAAGTAAGTGAGGGTAGTAAGCAGCTTGTTATCTGAAAATGACACCTAATTTGGGGAGTATTATCATCATTATTACTAGCTACGCTACAACCCTTGTTGGAAAAGCATGATGCTATAAGCCCAATGGCTCCAACTGGAAAAAAATAGCTCAGTGAAGGAAAGGAAACTAAGGAAATAAACTACATGAGAAGAAATAACAATCAAAATAAAGTATTTTAAGATCATTAACAACATTAAATTAGATCTATCATTTGTAAACTATAAAAACTTCATAAAAACAAAAGAAACAAGATGGAATAGTGTGTAGCATGCCTGAGTGTACACTCAAGCAAGAGAACTCTAATTTAGGTCTGGTATAATATTTTACTAAATGTGAGAATTTTTTAAATATTCCGGTAAAATTCATAACCAGGTTCATGCAATAATAATAATAATAATAATAATAATAATAATGATAATAATAATAATAACTTGATCACAGACACTAGTATATGATAATGTAATACTAAAAAAAATAACCTTCGACTAGAAAATTTTGCATCATTCTCCAATTCAACATTTTTCATAACATTTAAAAACTATATATAAATAATTTAAGAAAATCATTCTTTATTAATCACTGCAGACATAAAAAATCAAAACCTTTTACCTCTTTATACGAGGCTTCTAATCTTATGCTTGAGGTCTGGTTAGTGGTTATGGCTACTTATCTTTGTCATAATACCTGGTAATACATGACACAATTAACTTGTTTCTTTACTCCACAGAGAATCGTTTGAGGAAAAAACTGCAGTGGAAAAAGTGGTGATAAGAAAATTACAATTTATATCTCAAGATCACAAGAAAATTTGGAAGATTCCGCAAAATAGAAGAATGCGTCAAGAAAAAAATCGAACATTGTCTCTAGCAAATTTTGTTTTTCTAAAATGTCAGTTTTTATGTGCATTTTAGATCATAATAGGGGATCCTCCTGTGTTATTGCTAGCAGGATTACTATAGAATTAAGATTTAAGCAGCTTTCTAGTATTAATTTATTAGAGCCATAAACTTATGGGATAAAATAGTTCATTAAGCTTCAATAGACTTGATAAACATAACATCTAGTATCAGCCAGTCTTAAGTACTGTATCAAGATACTTTTATCCAAATTAGTTTGCTAGATATCAGGTATATTGGCCATTTGAAGATGCATAACTATTCAAAAGTGATATGTGGAATTAGGTAATATAGTTCATTCAGTGTTAGTTTTAAGCTGTAGAAAATCAGAAGCTATCTGATGTAGATTCAATGTTTATGCAATTATCACTAGCAAATTTTTTAGACCAATAAGGTAACTTACATAATTGACGGTAACTTTTGTGCAGTTCACGTACATAATAATACGTTTTGTAATAGTTACGGAGAATAGTTTTAATTTTTTGCAAAAATTTCTTTGCGAAGGTTAGGGATAATAGTGTGACATAGAACCAGTCAGGCCAAAGTTAAGTTGCCTAGCTAAGTATTGGCAAAATGAATGATAATTGCAAATAGTTTTACGTTTTCATATAGTTGAACTAGATTTGAAATGATAGGTATTTTTAGTTGGGGCATTCACGGCAAATAATCAGTTATGGCAACGCTTTGAATAATTTTGAGCTGCTTCATTTGTAATGGGCCTTGTCAAAATTCAGTTTGATACAAGCGACACATCAGACTGAAAATCTTAGTTACAATCCCTTAGGGGAAACATTCAAGAGATATTAGGGACAAGTGGATAAATTTGCCATAATTTTCAAGCATAAGATAGTTTACGTAGGTTAGTTTTAAGTTTGCCATGAAAATTTTGCATCTTGCTTAAACTTTATGTACTGTTCAGAATAGTATAAAGAGCATTATTATCATGGCTTCGCGTCATATTTCAAGACACTGTGGGCGCGTGGATGTATGTTCCAGACTGAAAATGTTTCTTTAAGTAAGTTTGGTAAATTTGGGTATAAAAGGTACGAACCCTTGAGCAACCTTGACTGAAATGGTAAACTGACAAAGGCACGTTTGGTAAGCAGGGTATAAATTAGGAAATCCTCCTAATAGCGCATATTTAAAGGGTGTTTGGTATGTTGATAATCATAGTGAAAACTCAGAAATTTAACCCTTAGAATTGAGTTTCAGTACAGTATGTGAATTACTTAGCACAAATTGAGAGTGCTGCTGCATATGTTACGGTATTTTACCACTGTTTAATTGAAGTTGGTATTAGATAAATGCCTTAAATTATAGAGGATATCACACAGGAATTAATAAGCAAACTAGATTTAAAATGCTTATTTTAGTGTAATTCATTTTTGACGATAGTTTTAACTATTCAGGTTAGCAACTGAATTCAAAATCAGAGCAAGTTTAAGGAATTTCAAAAGTAGATGAGTATATCTTAGATATCTACAAAGATAGATAAGTATGTTCTTGTTAATATTACATTGATACATTTTGCTTTTTAAAAATCTTATTAGAAGCTTCTTATTATTTTTTATTTATTTTTTGCAAAAGTATTATATATTTTACAGGCTTTTGTTTTAAAAGTAAAACTCATTACTTATACACTGCCAAACTAATTAAGTAATTGCTTTTTAATGATCTTCAATATCTTATGAAGTAGGTAATCTAAGTAGCCATTTGAATGGCAGAGGCAGGGGACTGTGTGTGTGTGTGTGTGTGTGTGTGTGTGTGTGTGTGTGTGTGTGTGTGTGTGTGTGTGTGTGTGTGTGTGTGTGTGTGTGTGTGATCAGCGCCCAATATCAGTCTCCACCCAAGCTAGGAATAGGGAGGCCAGGCTATGGCTGCTGATGACTCGGCAGGTAGATCTATATGCTCCATCAAATACCCTTCCTTAGCTCACAAGGATGGTGAGCTTGCAAACACTACAAGAGACTATCAAGCTTAAGCTGGTCTAGAACCCCAGTCCAATAGATCATCAGGCAGGGACATTTTTGATAGGCTACCAGTAGTGATATTTCAAGTATCTATCCGAAGTAATACCAAATATGATGCATTTCATTTTAGGAATAAAATCATCTCTTGCAGTGTTTTGGAGTTAGGTTTTAACGGCTTGGGAAATTACCTTTTGTTATTTCTCATTTATAGGGAGCGTAAATTCTAGTTTCCAACGCCACAGTGTCTTGATATATGGAGGTTTTTTTTTAGGTTAAGGTATATATATACATATTTTTTCTGTGAATATTAATGTGCTTCACATAATTCCCATCAAACCTAATCAAGCTTCTTCTTATTGAGTTAAAAACTTTTTAATTCAAATAATGGGAATATTTTGTAATACCATATATTGATTTTTTTGTACAAGGACTTCTGAATTTCAACTCAAGTTCTCATCAGATCATTTTATAAGCTTTTGAGTTTGTTTTGCTCAGTTCTCATCAAATCTCCAGATCTAGTGGGATTATATCTAGCGTTTCCATAGTGGGAATATGTCTAGTGTTTCTATAGTGGGAATATGTCTAGTGTTTCTATAGTGGGAATATGTCTAGTGTTTCTATAGTGGGAATATGTCTAGTGTTTCTATAGTGGGAATATGTCTAGTGTTTCCATAGTGGGAATATGTCTAGTGTTTCCATAGTGGGAATAATGTATGTCTAGTGTTTTCATACTAAGATTAGTTATGTCTAGTGTTTCCATAGTGGGATTATATTTAGTGTTTCCATAGTGGGATTATATTTAGTGATTCTATATTGAGATTATGTCTAGTATATCCATAATGGGATTATATCTAGTGTTTCCATAATGTAATTATATCTAGTGTTTCTATAATGGGATTATGTTTAGTGCTTCCATAATTGGATTATTTATAGTGTTTCCATAGAGGAATTATATTTAGTGTTTCCATAGGTATGTCATAAAGTGGGACCCTACAATCAAGGTATGAGATATTTTGAAGTAGATAGTAATGATCTTGTTCTCTCTTGCTAGCTATAGAACAAATGAGAGACTATTCTAGATATTCAGTATTAGATAGATTTTCTTTTCCTCCTGTGCAAGTCTTTACATGCTATTCATAGGCATGATATTTCACAGAAATAGTCTCTTTACACTATACATGCTCCTAAGTATCATCACGCATTTGATCCTTAGATTTGAGGCTTTTAGAGATTTCATACTCCCAACATTCTGATCTTAACTTGGAAGAACATAGGGTGTTATTACACTTTTTTTTCAAAAGAATATGGAAATTTTATTTTTATTTTACTGTACATGCTCCGAAGTATCACTATACAATTGATCCTTAGCTTTGAGGCTTTTAGAGCTTGCATACTCCCAACATTCTGATCTTAACTTGGAAGAACATAAAGCGTTAATACACTTTTTCATTAAGGAAATTTTAGTTTTATTTTTATATTTTGATTAGTTTTGAGTTTTATGTTGGGATTTCGTTTAAGAGGACTTTTATCTTTTGTTATTTTCAAGGAGCTTGCTTGAAGAGTTGGGACAAGCTGAGAACTTGAGCAATTAATTTCCTTAAAAACTATGACTATGTCATAGAAAGCACTATTTATTATTGACCTTTACTTCCGGATCATAGTTGAAGCACAGAAGTTCACATATATAAAATGTGTAGTTAGAAGAACTCCGAAAGATTGTAGTAGTTAGAAAAACTCCGAAAGATTGTAGTAGTTAGAAAAACTCCGAAAGATTTTTCAAAATAAAGAGAGCTCCTTGGAGTCAGCATTGCAATGACCCAAGGGAGTGTTCTCGGCAGGGAGTAACCAGCCAGTTATCAGCTTCGAAGCAGACTCAAAGACCCGTTTTCTAAGCTGACAAGCTGATTGCTGAGATGGGAAAAGTTCCTCTCTTCCCTTGTGCTCTTCCAGGTGTATACCCATTTTTTCTGTGACTGTTGAGGACTGTTTAGTCCCTTTCAAATGTAAGAGAAACTGCTATATACAGAAGTTCAAGGGGGATGGTAAGGTTATTTCTGAGACGAGCCATCTGCTTACTTTCTCTCTCAATAATGTGATGTTTTGTATGTTGGCCAATATTTGTCTACATGTAATTGTTTTTTGAAACATTCCGTAAAAATTTATAGAGTTTATTTCGATTGATATTTGTAGCAATGTTGAAGAGTAATTGTCATTTAAATTTCCAAGTAAAATTCCTCTGTGAGTAAATCAGGAGAAACTCTGTTGGGTTCAAACTTCTCTCGACATTCTACTTTCACTTTTTCTTAGGATTTTATACAGGTTGTCTTGTTAAGGAAATTATTGTTGTTTACAAAAACCTCATAGAATATTCGGATTTTTCTATTTATTTTTGAGAAAAGTTGTCATTTCGTTAAATATTTTTTGTCTTAGTGTTATTTAATGTTAAAAACGATTTTTTCATGATCAGAGCTTTAGATTTTTTTATGAATTTGATTGACTGTATCACATGCTGATTTTTACTGCAGTTTACATGACTGTATTTTACAAAATTATTGTGTTCAAGTGTTTATATATTTTCATGTCCTTCCAGATGTCTTGAAAATGTAGAAATAAGTAACGTTAGATAAAAAGTCAAAAGTTATTCCTTTGGTCTAAGATCAAGCAATACTTCTAAATACATGTTGAACACATGCTGCTGTTTCAAAAGGTGGTACCAGCTTGAGGCTTAAATAGCTTTTCGTCTGAGACTGTGCATCATTCAATTGTAATTGACATAAAATGGGATAAATATCCTGATGGGCACTTTTAGAGGTCTGTGTGAGAAACCTACGAAATTCATAACTTCGTCAGAAATTAGACAAAAACGGGTTTGTCGTTGATAGAAACAAATCATCCAAGTCTTGCAAAGAATTGCCTATTAGCATTTTATAGACTTTGGAAAGTCATTCCATTACAAAATACCTTGTAATAAGTCTTAGTCTGGGTCTTAATGGCTTTGTAATGTTGTTATCCTTCTCCGAATACAAAGGCTTAATTGGATGTCTGGAAGCTAACCTGATTTCATGTTACTTTTCTAAAGGTTGAAGTAATATGGAAAAGTCATCATTGTTGATAGATAGTAGACTCTATGGTTAATATTTCTACAACTTTAAAGATAATAGATCAGTCCTTCGTATGAGTGAATGAAAAAAAATTGTGATTTTATTATTCTTACAAAGTATTAGTAAATTTTGGTGCTCAGGAAATCTTGATAATGTATAGCTTGTGATAAAAGGTAAATTCTGATGATTTTTCAAGTAGCATTGATTTCTGTTGGTACTGAATTTTTAAATGATTTGTTCTTGGTGGTCTAGTTTTGGATCGTAAAAAATCTTGCTCATGACGGTAGAGTATAGATTTCTGAAATAACAGATCATGATAGTGTTTTCTTGTCTAATCGAATCTATAACAGTGCATTGTAACTAATGTCGACATTCTATGTTAGTAGAGTATGAACGAAGACCTACAGGTAGAGTCTGAACACAGTATGATGAGTTCTCAGACATGGTGGTTCTGTATTGCTCCCACAGTCAGTGCTCATTGCTACGGCTCACCAGGCCAGTCCTGAGCTTGTTGCGTACCTTGCCATGTTTTGAACACTTACAAGAGGATTTTAGTTTAATGGCTGTGCATGGTGCTGCTGATCTTTAAAAGTAAGATGTGCTACACAGCTCTGCACCAGGGCAGTGAATCTGTTGTTAATATCGATTCTCCATACCGAGAGTTCCAGGTTATTTGGTGGAATTTTTCATTTTTCTAAGGATGACTGCTTGGTATTTGTATTTCTCATAGCTGCTAGTTCTTAAGTGGCTGATTTTCAATATTCCATTCAAGATTTTCTTCTGGCGTCATTTTTAGCCATACTGATTGTTACCAAAAAAGTGTATTTAGCTTTTGGTAAGCATCGCTTCTATGATTGTGCATTCTCTGCATTCCAGAATTTCTTGTGTGTGGAATCTGATCCGTCCATGTGAGGCCTTTAATTTTATTTTTATCAAACAGGAAATATAAGTGTACCATTTGCTTCGGATGGCATCAATTTAGTCCAGGTCTCTGCACCATAGAGGAGAATATGAATACATACTGCTTTACACACATGTATTTTAGTGGTCAGTCATATATACTTGTTGTAGACCTATTAAAGACCTGTTTATAGTCTCCAGAACATCATCATTAGTCTCTGTAGTATATGAAATGATAACCCCCAAGGTATTTGTCAAATGGCACCTTATGGAGTTATGTGTCATTAATAGTGAAGAATAGCAAATAATCTATTTCAATTCATTGTACTAAGACTTCTGTCAAGTGCCTGGTATATTTGTCTCTATGTGGTGTTTTGATTTCCTGTGTGATGTGTGCCTAATTGGAGGCAGCATCAGCACATTGTTGGTCAATCATCTAGTGGTTATAATGTTAAAGGTTTCTCTATGGCTGTGGAATTACCTGTTTTTATTTGGGTGCCATCTTTTTTTTTCCTGTAGTAAATTTGATAAACAGATTAAATTGGACGGGCCAGAACATCACCCTGTTTTAGTCCTATTTCCAAGGAACAATAAGAATTTCAAGCAGTCAATACAAACTTTAGTTTCCATGCTGGAATGAAATAGCTAGTGTGTTTTTAAAAAAATTGTTAGAAACTGCATGTTTTGCAAGTTTCTTCCATGGGAATTTGTGGGCACTTTATCAAAGTCCCTGTTAAGGTCAACCAGGGCAAGGCATCAACCTGTATTTTTCTATCGACAATTCTCATTTATTTGAGTCTGTGAGAATCATGCCTATACCAACACTTTGTCTTTGGTAGCAGAGAGTCAAATATGTTTAGCAAAGCACAAGAACTAACTAGTATTTTATCAGCTGCAGATAAAAGGAAAATACCTGGGCTTTTGTTGCAGGAGCTTCTCTGCTTTATTCTTATGTATAAGATTTGTGTTGTCCATCTAGGATTCAACTATTTCCTCTCCTCTAAAGGGTACAAATACAGTTGTACAGTTGTTGTTTTAAGAATGTAGCCCCTCCCCTTAAAAACTTTGGAAATCCTGTCATGACCACATTTTTTACCATCTTTAATATTTTTTATTGCACTCAGACCCTTGTGCAATTCTGGTAGCTTTTTGAGGTCATGAATGAGAGATAGGTTGGGCATAGTATCAAAACCACACTCACTGACAGTGCTAAAGATGGTTCAGTATAGTATTAGAATTCTCAGCCTAGTTCTTTGTTATGCTATCAGTTGTTGGTTACTATAGTAATTGTGTATTTCTTAGGTTGGCTAGGACACCAGCCACCCATGTAGATACTGCCGCTAGAGAGTTATGGGGTCCTTTGACTTACTAGGCAGTACTACATTGGATCCTTCTCTCTAGTTACAGTTCACTTTCCCTTTGTCAAGACATACACTGAATAGTCTGGCCTATTCTTTACAAATTCTCATCTGTCGTCAAACACCTGACAATACTGAGATTACCAAACAATTCTTCTTCACCCAAGGAATTAATGACTGCACTGTAATTGTTTAGTGCTTATTTTCCTCTTGGTGAGGGTAGAAGAGAGACTTTAGCTATAGTAAGCAGCAGCTTCTGGGAGAATGACACTCCAAAAGCAAACCATTGTCTTGGGTAGCGCCATAGCCTCTGTACCATGGTCTTCCACTTTCTTGTGTTAGAATTCTCTTGCTTGAGGGTACACTCGGCACACTATTCTATCTTTTTTCTCTTCCTGTTTTGTTAAGTTTCTATAGTTTATATTGGAAATATTCATTTTAATGTTGCTGATCTTAGAATATTTAATTTTTCTTAGTTTTCTTTCCTCACTGGGGTATTTTCCCTGTTGCTCCTGGGCTTAAAGCATCTTGCTTTTCCAACTTGGGTTATAGCTTAGCAAGTAATGATAATAATGAATAGATGGGGTGATATTACTGTATACAGTATAAAGCTTATAAGTACAGTCGTTAGGTTAGCAAAGGCTTGAATTTCCTTAGCCATTTCTACTGTACTGCAGTTCTGTAGCATACGTATTTGAAATATGCTTCGTCCTCAGGTCCCCTTATCCAATTTGGGCCAGTACGTATTAGTGGAGGTACAGTATACATGATACGAGTAATTTACTTTCCGTTGTTCAAGCAATTGCTGGAACAACTGCTGTACGGGTACAAAGTTCTCTTCAAATCAGTTTGCATGAAATCACTTAGTGAAGCCATTTTTTTTTTTTGCTAATGCCGCATCAATATCAGTTTGCAGAACATTTTGTAGATAGTGTCAGGGTTTTCGTCAGGAACGTTTGTTCATGAAGAATGGTTGTATGAGAAAGGATTCTTGTATTTAGTGCAGAACATTTCAAATTCTTTAACTCGGCCTTCTTGCAGGTTTGAGGTTAAATTTGGAGTTTGAAAAGGAGTCCCATTAGTTAACTACCTGTACGTCTAACACCCCACTCCCCATGTGATTTGGGTTATGCTTACATCATTAGTGTGTTTCTATGTGGTTATGGGGTAATCTAACATGTACCAGTGCTTGAATATCTAAACCATTCCTGTGTTTTGAGCTTTTACTCTAGCAGGAATATTGTGCTTGCGATGTGAAATTTGTGTTCTGCTAATAGAGGCAGTAGTGAGAGGCTGTCAGCAGTCTAATGAAAGTGTGTGGTTTTCCTAACATGGATATTAGAATTCCAATGCAAGACAACCTTGTCTGTTCTATTCTTTTCCTTTTTGTGATAGTTTATATTCAAATTTTGTTTGATTTTCTATTTTATATTCAGATGTAGGTGGTGACAGTTTCGTCGTCGGCGCCCACTCGTGTCGGAGTATTGGGTTCTGTCGTTAGCCATCAGCCTCCTATCTTTGGGGTGGGTGCTTATGTCTGATGTGGCTGTTAAGTCCTAGTCTGTGGTGGAAGAGTCGCGGACAGTGTTCACAAGGGAGGGTAGGTGGTGGGCGGGGCTGTTCTAATCGCGCTCTCCCTCTTCTCCTCCTAGCCTCCTCATTTTGTCTCCTCCTCTCCTCGAAGTCCACGGTGCCATGGTGTACTGTACTCCTCCAGGTTTTCCTGTCCCTGGCTGTTTCTTCCCATGAGGAAGGATCGATGTCAGTTAGAGCCAGGGTGCGCTTTAGTTGATCTTTATAGCGCATTTTCGGGGCTCCTCGTGGTCTGGTGCCCTGGGTCAGTTCTCCGTAGAATATTTTCTTTGGGAGCCTAGATGGATCCATCCTATGCACGTGTCCTATCCAGCTGAGGCGGTGGTGGATGATGGTGGCCTCCACGCTGGTCAGCGAGGCACGTTCTAAGACTTCAATGTTGGTGGTGTGGCTCTCCCAGGGGATTTTCAAGATTGCCTCAATTTCATTTCTTGGAAGCGTTCTAGGTTTTTAAGATCGTTTCTATATAGCGTCCATGTTTCACATGCATACAGGAGCGTGGAGAGGACTACTGCCCTGAACACCATTATTTTGGTGGTCATTGTCAGTGCGTGGTTGTTAAATACGCGGCAGTTGAGTCGGCAAAAGGCGGAGTGGGCTGCCCTGATCCTGTTCTCCACGTCCTTTTTGCTTGTGGGAGCTGATGTTAGGATGCTCCCTAGGTAGGAGAACTGGTCCACCTGTTCTAACGGTTGGTCATTCATTGTGGTATTGAAGTTGGGGAGCATCAATCCTGGTGGATGTTGGACGAGGGTCCTGGTTTTGTCTGTGTTGACTTGCATCCCAAAACGTTCGTAGGCAGAGTTGTATGCATCAGCTAACGACTGCAGGTCCTCTGCCGTCTGACCTGGGGTGGCATTGTCGTCAGCATATTGCAGTTCTCGCACTGCACACAAGGTGGTCTTGGTTCTGGCGCGGAGTCTAGCGAGGTTGAAAGCGCCTCCATCCATGCGGAAACGTAGGTCGACTGAGGGTGTGTCAGGGGGAATCTCGTTGAGCCTTGCTGGGGTGTATAGCGAGAAACACGTTGGGGCCAGAACACAGCCCTGCTTCAGGCCGTCGTTGATGGGGAATGGTTCTGAAAGAGTTCTGGTGGCAGACTCTCCCAACCATTCTGTCATGGAGGGCACGCACCAGCTTGACAAAATCGGGTGGGCAGCCATATCTTTTGAGGACAGCCCACATGGCGGGTCGAGGTACTTTGTCGAAGGCCTTTTTCAAATCCCAGATGATGAACATTATGGGCTGTTGTTGTTCAAGGCTCTTCTCTTGTAGTTGTCGCGCACAGAAGATCATGTCTATGGTCCCACGGGAAGGTCGAAAGCCGCACTGGGACTCTGGCAGGACGTCTTCTGCGAGAATAAGGAGGCGGTCAAGGAGAATCCGAGTGAAAATCTTACTTGCGATGCTTAGTAGTGATATTCCCCGGTAGTTGTTACAGTTCTCCCTGTCTCCCTTCTTGAAGATGGTAATGATGTTTGCATCGCGGAAGTCACTGGGGGAGATCTTGGTCTCCCATATCTTCAGTATAAGGAGCATCAAACGGTTCCTCAAGCCGGGGTCACCGTGAGTGAGGAGCTCCAACGGGATGTTGTCTGGCCCTGGGGCTTTGCCGGGCTTCATGCGCTGCAGGGCCTTGTTGAAGTCATGGATGGAGGGTGGTAGTGCCATCCAGTGACGGACGGGATGCTGCGGGGTCATTCGCAGGAGATTGTCTGGGGTGTCTGCTTGGTCATTGAGGAGGTTCTCAAAGTGAGACCTCCACCTGGCCAGGATGCCCTCGCTATTGGTGATGGTCGTGGCCCCATCCGCGTCCTTCAGGCTGCCCACTGATGACCGTGTGGGACCGAATATTTCCTTTTTTGCTGCATAGAAGCTGCGCAGGTCACGTTGGTCAGCGAAACTCTGTATTTCTGCAGCTTTTCTTTGCCACCAGGTGTTTTGGGCTTCACGGATCCCTCTTTGGCAACCAGCTTCAGCCACCTTGTGAGCACATTTGTTAGCTGCTGTTGGTTGGTTTTCCAAAGTCAGGCGTGCTTGTCATTTGGTTTCAATGAGAAGAGAGATGGTAGCATCATTCTCATCAAATCAATCCTGCCGTTTCTTGGTGGTGTAGCCTAGTGTTTCCTCCGCGGCACGGGCCATGGCGTTTCTGAGGGTGGTCCAGTGGTGCTCGACAGTGGCCTGACCCGCAGGGTCTGCGAGGTATTGTTCGCAGGCCTCCTTGTAGTTCTGTGCCACCTGTGGGTTGCGGAGCTTACTATAATCAAAGCGTTGGTGTGGTACGCTGTCAGGTGCCCTTCTGGGTGGTCGTAGGGTCGTCACGGAGAGTCGGGAGATGAGGAGTCTGTGGTCCGTCCAGCAGTCGTCCGCTCCGGGCATGGATCGGGTGATGTGGACGTCTCCTCGGTCTCTGGCTCAGGTCAGGACGTAGTCCAGGGTGTGCCAGTGTTTAGACCGTGGGTGTCTCCATGTGGTCTTTTGTCGCTTTGGTAACTGGAAGATGGTGTTGGTTACCACAAGTTGGTGTTCTGCACACAGACCCAGTAGGAGTTGGCCATTGGCGTTGCAATTTCCAATGCCATGGCGGCCAATGATTCCCTCCCACAGGCGATGGTCTTTGCCTACTCGGGCATTAAAGTCGCCAAGCACAACGAGCTTGTCATTGGCGGGCACTGCCTGGATGGTGCGGTCGAGCTGGGTGTAGAAGGCAGCTTTGTTATCATCGGTTGAGGTCATAGTCGGGGATTAGACAGAGATCAGGGTGAGGTGTCTGTCCCGCGTGATGGGGATGCGGACAGTCATCAGGCGCCTGGTGACAGTTTATTTGATGTTTAACCATCCATATGCGGCAGTGAAGTTTGCTCATCAGGAATAGTGTGTTAATAGACTTTGATCTATAATATCTGATTAAAAAAAAAGTGGATTTTAAATCAATATTTTGTGATATTAACTTTTAGACTACTTTTTTGTAGTTGAATATAATCCTGGCTCTATTGATGTCTTGTCTGTAAATGATGAGAAAATGTAGATTAGTAATTTTCATTATAATACGATTCATGAAATATAGTTTGTAGATGATGATGTGTTACCTGATATTTGGAAGAAGTTGAAGGTTTAGCAAACATAATTTGGTCAAGAATTTGGTTTTCCATCTGGTCTTTTTCCCAGGACACGACCCTTTCTTTAAGACTGATTCAGAAAGTATTTGTTCTGTATGATTTTTGGTTTTAGCTTCGGCAAGTCGAGCTAGCCTCTGTCAGTCTTTGGATTTACAAAATTCTGGTTGTTTGTGTGAACTTCTACATTTCTGGCTGTCTATGAAATTTTTGATATTTTGCAAGCATTTGTTGCAATACACTTGAAAAAAATATCATGTTTGCCAGACTTTTTGATTCATGAAATCTTTTACTAGTTTTGCATTCTTGAATTTTTTACCACATGCTTTCATGAAGGTTTTTGCCACTTTTTGTGTTCGTAAAGTCATTATTGAACACTTTATTGGTCTCGAAGCTTTTCGTCACACTTGGACATTAATGAATGTTTTTGCTATTCTTGCATTTAAAAAGCATTTTGTAGAGTCCTCATTAAAGCATTTGTGTGGGAGCGGTGTAGTAAAACCAAATGTTTCAGTTTGAGTGTTTTTTTAAGGAAGATTGTAAAATCAAGATGGCTGTTTACAATAGATGTCCAAAAAAAAAAAAAAATCTGTCTCCATTTTGATAGGATGTTTGTGGAAAGTCTGAAGTTTTCTATTTGCTTTGCCAGGAAACCTCATGTTGAAAGTTTGTTTGAGAGAATGTCTGTTCCCTAAGTAAGTTTTCTTGGAAAACAAAAGATAAAGTCTTTCAGAGATGACAATCAATGTGAGAGCTTTTGCATACAAATTTTGTCAAATTCAGGAAGCTTTTACCTTCAAAGTTTGTCAGACTAAGGAAGCTTTTGGCTCGAGAAAAACGGCCAGTTCAAGTTAATTTTGTAGAGCCTAAAAGTATGAAGGTTTTTTTCTGTAGGGGACAGCCATTACGAGTTATCTGCTAAAGATGTCTCGGTGTTGAGGTCTTTTCTTTGTAGAAATTCTGAAATTTTGGGTACAAAAGGTAGCTGTGTAATTAAGAGTTGGCTCAATTAATTTGAATAATAGACATGAACTAATCAAACACTATGATAGCAATACTTTGCAGCTGTCTCGGAAGTTCACGGTAAAATTGAGTCAACATTCTAGAAAGTATACTTCAGGTATATCCGTAGAATATCGTTTCTAAAGATTTTAAGATATATCTAAATTATGAACAGTAAACCATTCAAGAAGTATGTTGCAAACGAATGCCAGTTAGTCATGAACGTAGCAATAAATCTGCCCTAATCAACAATATGAAGTGTAACAGTTATGGTGTTGTCTTGTTCTTGTGACAATTGAACATTTTGGTCTTGTAAACATCTTGGATGAAGCAGTATTGAACCTATTTTTATAGTTCTCTTGTAGTTGGGAACCATTTATTTACTTATTTGGAAACATATTTTACTGAGCAAAATTGAACTAAAAAATAAGTGAAAAGGAATTGACATACCATAACCAAGACAGAAAGGGATGTCAGAATAAAATAGACAATTCTAATTACTTGACAATTGGATGAATTTCGTAAGGTCAACACCACAGATCCTAAAATAGCCCAGTGGTTGATGTGTATGGCGAATACTTTGCACATCTCGTACCATTTACCCGACTTAATCACTTACATGGAATGGTGTTGGGATACAAGACGATTTAGTTGTTTTGGTCGCTTGTCTGCTTTTGGGGGGACGGTGTGTGTCTTGGTGTAATTAAATGTATTGTTATAACAAACTGAAGGATGACTTGTAATTCTGAATGAAATTAAATTTGATTGGAGTTTGGTTTGTGAAATTCCTGTAACTCTTGTTTTATCCAAAGACATCTGAAAGGAATATGCTTGAATATATTCCATACTTAGCAAGGTTTTGTTGAGTCATGTAAATTGGTATTTATGAAAGTAACACATAATTAAGCATATGATTTAACCATGTTTGAAGTATGCCTTAAAATAGGCAATTTCATGAGATTTCAAGAGTAATCCCCCACAAAAAAAAAAAAAAAAAAAGTAAGAAGTTCAATAGGTAATTTGGTTAAATGAAAAATATCCTTTAAAACTGATTGGCTAAGTCTAAATTTAATATAATACGAAATTTATCCCTTTAAAATCACCAGTAAGCCTTTATGTAGAATGTTTAATTAAATAATTACCGATAAATTAGTTCCCCTTAGAAGTTAGTAATGCAATGAATTGACTGAATAGATGAATACGTAATTTGGCTACCAAAAATAATTTTTAAGCTTTCAAATAATGAAATAACGTAGTTTACCCCCATCAAATGTTTTAGCTTTCAAATAGAGATAACGTAATTTGCCCTATAAAACATTTAAAGCTTGAAAGTAATTGATGAAATAACGTAATTTATCGTCTCCCAAAGAAGCTTTGTATATGCCTTTAAATACGTAATTTGGTAAAAAAAGATAGTTTATCACTACCCCTCCCTATAAGAATTGGACTTAGTATGCAATAGTGCACTAAAGTTTCAAGAACACCCATTTTAGATGAAATTTTTATGAAGTTTCACTCTAGCCTTATCACAAAATTTAATCGAGTAT
This sequence comes from Palaemon carinicauda, assembly GCF_036898095.1. Classification (NCBI taxonomy): domain Eukaryota; kingdom Metazoa; phylum Arthropoda; class Malacostraca; order Decapoda; family Palaemonidae; genus Palaemon; species Palaemon carinicauda. The sequence continues at coordinate 349,678 of NW_027171827.1, forward strand.
TACGGAAGTCAATATGACTTTGGAAGCCTAAGGATATATAAATTGATTAAATAGTCTCTTAAAAGCGTAAAACACGAGTGGAGGAAAACATGAAAATGTGCTGCTTATCATAATGAAAAAAATCAGTGTGTGTATAACAGGTCTATGAGCATCAAATGCGGTATTTTTGACTTGAAAACCCCAATTGCTTGTTCAGGTATTGATTTTCTTTAACAGATTCAAGTAAGATTGCTGCTTATATCAGCAGTAACGTGTCTTGATAAGCTAAGCTTGTGAAATAAGAATAGAGTAATTAAAGATGCTAGATTTATTAAGAATTAAAAAGAATTACGTAAAATTCTAAGATATTTCATTAAAGTTATAAGAAATAATCAATTTTTTAAAGTAAAATCAATAAAATAGTAAAGTAAATGCATCTATATTTATTAAAGATGCAGCTAAATTTTTTTTAAAGAAATAAAGTAAACTATTATCCAACTAAAGATGCGATGTCTATCAATAGTAATAATGATATTCTAGCAAAATTTAAAGTAATCAGCAAAAATGAAATAAAATAAAAGTGAATGTAAAGTAGAATAAGACAGCACTTGCCTATCTTAAAATTTAATATTCAATGGAAAATTATATTTTGTCTAATGAAAATTGGTGTTTTTCAAGTCAAAATTATAAGCAAAGAATAATCAAATTCATATTCGACAGAACGTAAGCTGATATTGATAATATGAGTCGATAGCTATCTTACAATCTACTTGTTAAAACCGGTAAATAATTACTGTAATAAAACTGTTTTTCTAAGTCAAAGTCATATTTGAAAGAACGAAATCTACTTTTATATTAATGATGAAGTCGATAAATAATATGTCTAATCACAAAATTAATTTTCATGTCAAAATTAAAAGCATTGAATAATCAAATTCACAATTGAAAGAACGAAATTTAGTATTGATAATGTAAAGTAAATCTTCGTAATTTTAGCTCAAGAAATCGTAAGAATTTTCTGTATACTAGGGGTGTTACACGGGCATATTTTCGGACAAAATCGGGCATTTTACCAATAGATTTTAACATCAAATAGTCAATTCTGGTGGCAAAATTAAAGTATTTCGTGATTATAACACATAATCATGAAATAGCTTATATTTCGTCACATTTATTGACATATTGATGTCAAATATATCGTTAAAGTGCTTATAAATGTCAGGGAATAGTCTGTGTGTAGTCCTCTAAGCTTGCCAAATAACTTCAGTCAGTCGTTCATATAGATAAATTAAAGTAAATATTGATTATATTTAATTGTAAAAAGTGGTAAGATAGCTATATCGAGTAACATTTTCGATTAAATCGCCAATTGTGGTTCGTTAAGTTTTCTATCATAAAGTCAGTGTTGCGCTCGGTAACATTCAGTTTAATTTTCTTTAGCGCTAAGTTTCGTAGTTTTCTATGAGGTTATGACAACAACAACCATTTTCTATAACAAAACAGATAAATTCCTGTGAAAATCGTAAGGAAAATGAAAGAAGTATCGAGATGATTGTTTTGCACCCCGTAGATTTCCTTCTGGTTTATTCATAGAGGAACTGGACTTAGAAATTTTTTTGTCAATTCCGCTTCGTCAGTGGTACGAAATTCTGTCGCAAAACTCTACGGGTTTTTTACGCCCTGTTTCATTATACATTACGTGTCAGACTAGCGTTTGCCTACGTACAAAATAACAGCCATGAGAGGGAACGTAAGCTCTGGCTCTTCTCTGGGGTACCCCTGCCAACCCCCTTGGACTTCTGTACACAGCCGTTTTCCTTTACATTAGAAAGGTACTGACAAACCTCAATAGTCAGAGAAAATAGGTATACATCTGGGAGAGCACAAGGGAATAGAGGGACTTTTCCCATCTCAGGAATCAGCTGTCAGCTTAGAAAACGGGTCTTTGAATCTGCTTCGAAGCTGATAACTGGCTGGTTACTCCCTGCCGAGAACACTCCCTTGGGTCATTGCAATGCTGGCTTCAAGGAGTAACAAAAATAAAAAAAATTCTTTTAATTTTACCTTTTTCTTTTATGGGTAACTAATTAATGAAATGTATTTTAAGGATTTAAATAAAATGGTGTCCAGTAAAACTTAGTTTTATTTTGCCTCAAGTATGACATTAACAAGATTAAGTGCATTACAAAGGTGACGTCACAACTAATGACGTCATACCCACAGCAGTTTAGACTGTGACGTCATAATTTAATAACTACGTCACTTATGGAACATTGTGACGTCACAACTAATGACGTCATACCAACAGCAGTTTAGACTGACGTCATAATTGAATAATGACGTCACCTATGGAACATTGTGACGTCATACCAGCAGCAGTTTAGACTGACGTCATAATTGAATAATGACGTCACCTATGGAACATTGTGACGTCATACCAACAGCAGTTTAGACTGACGTCTTAATTGAATAATGACGTCACATATGGAACATTATGACGTCATAACTCATCGGTTATTTATGGCCGTTTCTAGTACTTAGAAATTTAGCCTTGTGACGTCATAAGTGAATAATGACGTCACTTGAGCAACACCATGACGTCATAACTCATTGGTTATTTGATAACTTAGCCCTTTGAAACAGCCTTGTGACGTCATAAGTGAACAATGATGTTACTCATGAAACATTGTCACATCCTAACTAGATGACGTCACTTGACAACGGTGACTTAATAACTGTTTATTTGAAACGTTTTACCCTTTGAAACTTAACCTTGTGACGTAATAGGTGAACAATGACATCACTTATGGAACATCCTAACCAGATGACGTCATAATTCATTGGTTTTACTTATGTGAACAATGTCGTCACGTATCAGTTTTTTATACCCTTTGAAACTCAGCATTGTGACGTCATAGGTGAATAATGACGTCACTTATGGAACATCCTAACTAGATATCACTCGCTGGGTTTTACACTTGTGACGTCATAAGTGAACAATGACGTCACTTTTGGAACATTGTGACATCCTAACTAGATGACGTCACTTGAGCACGGTGACGTCATAACTCATTGCTTAAAATATTTGAGTTTTTACCCTTGTGACATCACTTTAGAACATTGTGACGTCCTAACTAATGACGTCACTTGAGCAGTGACGTCATAACCCAGTTGTTTATGGTCACCATATAGCTTTTTTTTGTTTCCTTTGAAATTTAGCCTATAAACCTTTTTACCAGTCGTTTTAGTTTCACTAAGACTACTTAGAGAGAGAGAGAGAGAGAGAGAGAGAGAGAGAGAGAGAGAGAGAGAGAGAGAGAGAGAGAGAGAGTTTCAAAGCAGTTTCTTTTTAAACAGATTAAGCTCCATTAGTTTTGAGACTTTTTGTAGGAACTGACCGTTACCTTTTGGGATGCAATTAAATGGATCCATTGTATAGGCATTTCTCCTTCAGATGTTGAGATTATTTAGATAATACGTTAAATCATACTTTGATAAGTACGTTTCAGATTGAATATTTTTTTTTTTTATATATCAATTTATCTACAGAACAACACCTTGGAGTATGATTGGAATTATAAATTTGAGAGAGAGAGAGAGAGAGAGAGAGAGAGAGAGAGAGAGAGAGAGATTGTATTTTGTATTACTAACCTATTGAGTTAGAGAGATTACCTGTATTTGTAAGTGGTTCACACACACAGAGAGAGAGAGAGAGAGAGAGAGAGAGAGAGAGAGAGAGAGAGAGAGAGAGAGAGAGAGATTACTTGTATTACTAACCTGTTGAGAGAATGAGAAAGTTTTTCACAGAGAGAGAGAGATTACTTGTATAACTAACCGGTTGAGAAAGAGACTAAGTTTTTCAGAGAGAGAGAGAGAGAGAGAGAGAGAGAGAGAGAGAGAGAGAGAGAGAGAGAGATTGCTTGTATTAATAACCTGTTGAGAGAATCCCTGTATTTCTAAGTGGTTCAGAGAGAGAGAGAGAGAGAGAGAGAGAGAGAGAGAGAGAGAGAGAGAGAGAGAGAGAGAGAGAGAGAGAGATATTAATAATGGAGACTTTAATGACAGAATTGACATGTAGGGAAACAGAATAATCACCCAATGCAAACCTTTCAATGTTACAAATGCCACTTCGTGTCCTAGCAGCAAGCAATATTAACTCCTGATTTCCATATTACCCAATTGCCAAATTACAACAGATATTCAATAACACCAGTAGAGCAAAGATGGAGGAAGGGTTATCATTAAAATCATATTTAATTTCAACAAATATATTCAGTAAAGCAAGAACTATGATCTAACTGGCATCAGCAAGGAACAAATGTTGACACCAACAATTGGTGTTTCTAGTACACTGCAGGACAAAAGCCTCAGACATGACAGGAATTTGGTCAGTTTTCACCACCACAGCCCAGTACGGATAGAATGTAAATAACCAACATAATAAGGTTGGCCCCGACTAGTACAACTTTGCTGATCATGCGATACGCAAACATTGAGCACTATCATATAGTACAGTAAGAGTATCAGCAACTACGACACACTTTTCTCTCAAGGGGGTTTTTAGGAAAAATCGGTAAACATTACCACAAACTCGGCAGAAAAACTGGCAACAGACCTGATTAACCGACAACCTAATATTCAACAAAGGATGAAGATTAGAAACAATTAGACAACCATACATAAGGGTGGCTTTAGTTTTGGCCAAGCTCAGATAAAGTCTGATTAGAGTTTTTAGTTCTTCAGGGTTGACAGGAAGTACCTTTAAAAACTGAAAAGGAGCAACACTTTCATGGCTGTAACTGGGGTGGAGGAAACCTACAAGCAGTTAGACAGCAAGATCAACCAAAGAAGTTGAAACAGATATAGTACGACAAAAAATTAATTCAATAACTAATGTAAGGCAGCAATGACCCCTACGAAATATTTACAGTATGAAATGCAAGGGACGCAAAGGGTTGTATACATTCATCAAGTCAAGGAGAAACCGTCCAACGGCTTTTTATCCGATTAAGAAGCCGAGTAATAAGACTAATCAGACTCTCAAAGTCTAAAAGGACCATAGAAACTTTAATCTTGTTCAATTAGGTTGGTACTAACTTATCACAAGACTGGAGAGTCTCTATAAAAGTCAATTAAGATGTCAAGGGTGCAGCTACTGCCAAATGCAAGACCAGCTCAGAGTTGAGTTTAACTTATTGAGATGGTTAATCTTCTCCAATTTAAGAAAATCCGAGTAACAAAAGGATAAACAAAACCTACTCTAAAAACATTAGGTATGATGCATTGAGAGTTTCTATCTTTGAGAGTAAATTAAGGTCTAAGCATAGGGATATTTTTCAAAATCCTATCAATCATAATTGACCTTAATTCGCAGTGTAAAATCCCCAAGACATACTAACCTATAAAAATGCAAATGGATGGCTGTATTTACAGAATTTACGCCATATGGCACAAAACCAATGTACAATTGGAGGAAAACTACACCGTTCGACTATAAAGCAAGTTAACAAGAGGTTGGTCGGCAAAGAGAGAAAGGAAACAGGAGCAGATGTAAACTTAAAAGACTACAAAGTTTGGTGAAAGCCAGGCTTTTAGCAATTTCAGACAGCACCCTACAGGTAATGAGAACCTGCAGAAAGTAAACCTACCAAGTGAATGCATGTGCATACAGTTAAGATCCATAAATGAGACGTCACTCTTGTAAGGGACAAGCTTATTTATTGATAACGTAAGAGATCATACCTATGGCAAGATGATATACAAGCACACCTTACCTCATTGTAGGGTACATATTGCTTTAAAGCTAAAAAGAAAGAGAAAGAGCTACTAAGGGGGCCCTACGTAAACCACAGGTTCCAGCAGAGGGTCTTCTCTTAAAAAGAATCACAGGAAAGATGTTTCTAACAGCTGACACATTCAAATTCAAAACATTGCATGCTTGCAAAAAGGTTTTGAAATTGATCGAAAGAAACAAGTATGAAGTTTACTAGACGTGCAATGGTCATAGGAATAAAAATCCCTACAGCAATTACAGTACGAGAGGGCTTCTCGATAACCAGACTGAGAAACACAACTTCTGCCCTACCAACTAATGCAGAAAATGCTGCACGTGATAAAAATCCTGGAAAAAAAGAATACAGTCCATCAAAGTGACAGAGTGGATGGCAACGCATTCTCAGCAGGAATAGAAGCAAATGCATACACAAACTCGGTGTGAAAAACCTGGCACAGCTGCAGTTATTCCTATCGATGTCATGGAGGAGTGATGTATAACTGGCAAGGAAGCCATTGAAAGATAAAATAATCATAAATGTTACGAGACATGACTCGTGGCAATCACGGAGCAAACACCTTTGGCAATACAGGAATTACAATAGTTTAAGACCCCTATCACGTCACATGAACAAATATAAATAACAAGACTCATCAAAGTTGCAGATATAAAAGCAAGTCAAAACAGCATTCAAAGGCTGAGTGACAAACCTCAGAACAGGTATGGCACTAAAACAATCATTCATTAGCTACGTAAACCTCTGCAGTACTAGCAACAAAAGGAGTTATCAAGCCTTACACTAGCAGCAGAACAGATGACGATGCAGCCACAAAGTACAACGAGACATTTACATTATATAAATGCAAATATATTTAATTGGATTTGAGCAGTCTATTAAAGACAATGTACGACAACACAGAAGTGGTTGTGGTTGCAATTAAACATCAAAGCAATATGAAAAGGCACAGCAGTCTTTTCTAAAATCAAGATAGTAAAGGGAACAAAACAAATCAAAGGAATAGCAAATAGCAAACTATACTAAAATTACGGATGGCTTACAGCTAAAAAAACCACCACTATAAAATCAACTACTGAGTGACTGTATGAACAAGCACACCATAATTCCAAAAATGACCCTCCCTCGTGTAAAGAATAGATACATTCTTTGATATCTCCATTTAATAATTCCTACCTATAAGTCATACCAAAAGCTGGATTGAAACAAAAGAGCCTTGCCTCGTCACAACTTGATGAAAGTTAAGAAGGGAAAGAACTACAGTAATAAAGGTAACCATATGTACGGCTCAACCTCTGGCAGAATTCCCTCTTTTAAAAGGGATCAGAGGAAAGATGTTTTCAACAATGGCAAACTCAAAAATAGTAAATCTAAAACTTGAAACATCAGACCCTTGCAAGTTGGTTTTTGATGTTACTCGAAAAACTTAGAAGAGTGATGTTTAATAGACGTGAAATGGTCATACATATAAAACAAAATCCCTAAAGCAATTACAGTACGAGAGGGCTTCTGGATAAACTCGAAAAACTTAGAAGAGTGATGTTTAATAGACGTGAAATGGTCATACATATAAAACAAAATCCCTAAAGCAATTACAGTACGAGAGGGCTTCTGGATAAACTCGAAAAACTTAGAAGACTGACGTTTAATAGACGTGAAATGGTCATAGGAATAAATCAAAATCCCCAAAGAAATTACAGAACGAGAGGACTTCTGGATAACCTATCTCTGAAAAACACGACTTCTGCCAACACAAATAGAGCAGAAGTTACTGCCAGCAATAAAAATCATGGAAAAGAATAATTCAGTCCATCAAAGTGACAGTGGTTGGCAGACCCTTCTCAGAAGCAATAGCATACACAAACTCTGTGGGTGGAAAAGCTGGCATGGCAGTTACTCCTGTCAATGGAATGAAGGAGTGATGTGTAACTGACAAGGCAGCCACGGAAAGATAGTGCAGTAAAATCATAAATGTTATGACAGACGAGTTCATGGCAATCATGGACCTAACACTATAGGCATTATAGGAATTGCAATAGCTGAAGACCCCTAATACTTTAAATGACCCAATGAAAACTGTCATATTGATTAAAATTGCAGCAATATAGAAGTTCAAAACAGCACCAAAAAGCTGAGGGACAAACCTCAGAACAGGTATAGCATTAAAAGAATCAATCATTTACTAGCAACATAAACCTCTTCAGTACTAGTAACACCAGCAGTTTATTATTATTAAAAGGAGGAATTACTAGCTTTACATTAGCAGCGGAGTAGATGACGATGCAGCCACAAAATGCAATGAGATTTATATTATATAAACGCTCTTGAATCATGTCTGATATCAATGTAAAAATATTGACTTGAATTTGAGCAGCCTATTAAAGACAAAATACAACACAGAAGTGGTTGTGGTTGCAATTGAATGTCAAAGCGACATGAAAAGGCAGAGCAGTCGTTTCTCAAATCAAGATGATACAGGGAGCAAAATGAATCAAAGAAATAGTGTAGTAAACCGGCCATAATACCATCTAATGGACGGCATAAAGATGTATGAACTATCACTACAAAATCAACTAGTGAGCAAATGTATGAGAAAGCACACTTGAGCCATAACTGAACCCTCAATCTTGTAAGGAACAAGCAGATTCTTTGATGCCTCCAATTGATAATTCCTACCGGTAGATCATACTAGAGGCTGAAACATAAGAGAGTTGTCTCATTGCAGGGTACATATCACTTGATACCCTTAAGTAAACCCCAACCTCTAGTAGAGGATATTCCTTTAAAAGGAAGAACCTCTAGCACAGGGTCTTCCTTCAAAAAGAATCCAATGAGAGATCTTTCCTACAGATGATAAATTAAAACTTGAAACGCCATCTACTTGAAAACTGATTTTGACGTTGACTCAGAAGAATGACGTTAACTAGACATGGAAGTCAAATCCCCAGAAATGAGTAGAATATGAGGTGAAGCTTTTGGATAACCTGATTGAGAAATGTAACATGCCCACACAACTAAGACAGAAAATGCTCAGTGATAAAAATCCAGAAAAGAATTCTGTCCATTAAAGTGGTTGGCAGAGCATTCTAAGCAGTACAATACAGAAACTTAGTGCGTGAAAAAGCTCGAACGGCAGGGTGTTACATCTGTCAATGTAATAGCGGAGTGACGAATAACAGAGAAAAGATACAGCAGATGTCAAGACAGAACTGACTCATGGCAATCATGAAAAAGACACTATACATTACAGGAAAACAGTAGTAGAAGAGCAGATGCCAAACTCTGCATACAAACAAACGAAATTACCCAACCGATAATGTGTTCAGCAGTAAAAAAAAAAAGTCAAAACAGTACCAAAAGGCAGAGAAACAAACCTCAGAAAAAGGTACAGAATCAAAAGAAACAAGCACAGCGTCAGAATGTGTACGTACCCAAGTAATTCTAGTTACACCAGCAACTAAGTCGAACATCAAAGCAGCAGCAAGAGGCTGTAGATCGACCATAAAAATAACGGTAGCCTGGCAAGGCATCAATTCCCTGCAGGAACAGCACAAAAAACAAGCAGTTGTAAGCACATGATGATGCAGCCAAAAAAAAACAATAAAAGAGGCAATTCTATTATATATATGCTCTTGAAACATACATGCCACCCAGGCATAAAGATTCTTTTGGATTTGAGGAGTCTTGTAAAGGCACTGTACGTCAACGGTTGTTTTCGTCGTAATTAATCATCAAGGTTAGCTAAATTAGCTAAAAAAAAAAAAAAAAAAAAAAAGTGTTCTTTTAAAAATCAAGATGATATGGAAAGCAGCACTGTTCAAAGCAATAGCATAAACGCCAAAGAACAAGCATCCCCGATTAGTTTACAAGTGAACATGCACGTGCAGGAGTAGTCCACCGACGAGTTGGCAGGCTGTTACACAGAGCAGGTGAAAGGGCTGGGCCAGCAGCAGCGATACTAAAGCAATCTCTAAATAATGAAAACAGCATTGTTTTCATAATTACAATGGAGTGATGAGCAAACAGGTACAGCAACCAGTAATGGAACATCACTAGAGAATTGATACTCTTGAGATCTAACATGAGACAAAGAGGATTCCAATATAGATAAAGATTTAAAAGCAGAAGAGGCAAGGGAATTCACAGTAATTTCACCTACCAATAATAAAACACCAAATAAATCAATAACTTGGTTTTTTTTTGGCATGTGTGCTCAAGGCTATGGAGAGTCACTCCAATATCAAATAAGCAATGCAATCTTCTAAAAAAAATTGAAAAACATTTGCAAACTTCTGAAGTTTGCAATCTTAGGAGCTTGTAATATTGGCTCAAGAGCCAACAATTATTCAACTCAGTAAACAGCTTATCAAATAATGAATTAACATTAACAGACTTTAATAATAAAAATAGACTTTTCCGTACAACGTTAGAACACGAGAATGGCTACCAGTCGAACCTTCCTTCCCTTCCGAATGTTCAAGCTATGTCCCCTAATTATTACTCGTGTTTCCACAGAAGAAAATAATTCTATTTTAATCAACCTAGTTCAAACGAAATGAATTATATTAGTATGAAATTCCCTTTTGGTTTGAAAAGATAATACAGGTATGCTTTGCAAAGAGGGACCAAAGGTCAACCGATGCCCAAAAGTGTCCTATAGCACAACGCAACTCTTCAGAAGGAAATAGAGAGAGGAAGATCTATCTCAAGAGAGACCCCAAACACTCAACAGACTGTAACTACATGATCTTGGGAAACTTATTTCTTAACACTGAAATTACAACAAAAGCATATGCCACAAAAACAGCTCAAAAGCAACATTTGCAAACTAAAATATTTCACTATAAGAGAAAACAGGATATACAACACAAGGGGAATTCCACACTGTGAATCAAGGCTTGTTGTGAAACATCACCATAGGGTAAACTCATCGCAAATAATAAATATAAATACAATATAAATAACACCAATCACTGGAAATCAGGAGTTTATATCTTTTGTAAAGCATTAGCTTGTATGAACATGGGTGATTAAAAGATAATTCAGCAGGTAGTATGAGTGTGTGCAAGGTTGACAACAAAAAGTATAATAATCAAACATTGGAAAGGAACAGATTATAAGATATCAAACAGTTTTCCATACATACAGTATAATCAAAGATGGGAAAGGAACAGATTATAAGATATCAAACATTTTTCCATACATAGAATGTTATTTTAACCACCTTTAATGTTAATTCTGGTAAGATAATGCAGGTTCTGAATCACAGTAACAAATTAAAAAGCGAGTTAATTATCCTAATCAAGATGCAATACAGAATCATACCCTTTCGGGATACTCAAATGATTACTCAATACAAAAATCAACATAGGCCATTGAAATTTCTTATTCTTATAAGCAAAGACACGTATACCACAGTGCTTCGGATAGAATCTCTAAATTAGTCTTACGAGCAAAGACGTATCCCATAGTGGTTGGCAAGAATAATTTGACTATCTTTATGCATATTTATGCAGCTAACTTTAACAACAAACTGACATTTAATAATAGATAGGCTGAGACGGTATACTGTACATGGGGAATTTATGGTACTTAATATGCGGACACCCATAGAAAGGGTTTTAGTGGCCAATAAAACCATGGAAAAGGAATTTTATTAAAAAGATGGCATTAAATATTTAAGTTTTTGCTAAGAGAATGAGGAAAAAATATGACAAGAGTTTTATTAACTGTTGAATAAAATCCATCATTTAATATGAAAAGATGAAATAGTATATTAATAGGAGGAAAAATATTAAAACATACTTCTCAACAAAGGTACAAGAAACAGATTTCTTTAGCAAAGAAGGGGAATAGATGGCTAAAATCCTGACTGATAACAAGTAGTGACTTCCCAAGATAGCTGAGAAAGCAGCCAAATTTAGGAGGAAAAAGGTGATTTCATGATTGCAAAACCTCAAACAACTAAGACTTTCCATAAGATACAGTACATTGCATCTTTACAGAAATGTCAGGGAATTAATGTCAAATGAATTGGGCAGAGTATGGCCAGGACATTTTATGAAGAGAAAAAAGATTGGACAGATAATATAAGCAGATGAACTTACAAGGGTTCAGTTGGAAGACGATGTAGCAACAACAAACAAGGTTGGCTGGCCGTGCTTTACGAGGAGATAAAAGCAAGTAGCAGAGTGGGAAGTAGGTCAAGAACTAAACATGATGATGAGAAATTTGTTATCAAGGGGATGAGACATTTCTTAAAAGATAATAAAACAAATGAAAGTATTCAAGCAAGAGTGAGTCAACAGGATTAAATTAAGAAACAAAACCATGTCATCTCAAGTCATGAGAAAATATAACTAAATTTGGATATGGAATGTGGTCATCACAATACGATTATATTTACCAAAGATTGTAAACAGGATTCACTATTAAGGATTTAGTAAAGCAAGTTAGAAAACAATACTAAATGTGAAAAATTAGCTAAAAACAAGCTAATAAACACTACTATATGTGAAAACTATGTTGGGGAAGTAAGGGAGGTGTGGTAATGCAGAATGGATGAAAAATAAGCATCTGTCATCTTTCAGAGAAAATGGTTTTCTAAATGAGCTTGTGTCAAGTTCAAGAGGAGTAACAAAGGGAAATGTTAATTCTGATGGAACAGCAGTGAGACAATCTAAAAAAAGTAAGGGAGGTGTGGTAATGCTGAAGGGATGAAAAATAAGCATCTGTCATCTTTCAGAGAAAATGGTTTTCTAAAAGAGCTTGTGTCAAGTTCAAGAGAGTACCAAAGGGAAATGTTAATTCTGATGGAACTGCAGTGAGACAATCTAAAAAAAGTAAGGGAGGTGTGGTAATGCTGAAGGAATGAAAAATAAGCATCTGTCATCTTTCAGAGAAAATGGTTTTCTAAATGAGCTTGTGTCAACTTCAAGAGGAGTAACAAAGGGAAATGTTAATTCTGATGGAACAGCAGTGAGATAATCTAAAAAAAATAATACAAATGCCAATCTAAGATAAAATGGCTGCTGAAATGAGAAGCAGGGCATGTAATTGAAAGAATTATGAAAATTAAGATGATCTTGGGCAAAAGGAAAGCAAGGTTTTATGGACGGGTTATTACATTCAGTAACACAAGTGCCTTGGTCAGAAGAAATACTGATAAGACCAAAATGAAAATGAAGGAATGGATAAGGCTGCTGTTGGTGACATGGTCAGATAGTACAGCATACAAGGAGAAAACTAAGAACCCGTTCGTTGCATTGGCCGGCCCTTTTGGCTAGATAGGGCCTCTTGTGGTATACCCACAACCTAAATCCAGGCGCGAGAAACAGTCTTAGAGTTCTAAGTATGCCAAGAATTCAGTTTCCGAATACAATCTTTCAACATAGATCAATGTTATTGTATCATAAAGTACAAACTGCAGCAGAGAAAAGGGGCTTTGCTGTCATGCCTGGAGATGCATGCACAGACTGCAAGTTGATGTTGCAGACAAAAGATACATGAAAAAAGAAATTTTTATTGGTAAAAATATAGTAAAACTGAAAATAGGCTAAAATAGGAGTATCAAGAGAAAGTATTGACAAAATACAGCAACAAAACTGGTCTGTATTAGTCGCTGAAAGACAGCATCAAATAATTATGTAGTGGACGGTGTGACATCAGATTGGAATTACATGAATACTAAGATTCTTTAAGAGAAAATGGTTTTCTAAATGAGCTTGTGTCTACTTCAAGAGGAGTAACAAAGGGAAATGTTAATTTTGATGGAACAGCAGTGTTCAAGAGGAGTAACAAAGGGAAATGTTAATTTTGATGGAACAGCAGTGAGACAATCTAAAAAAAATAATACAAATGCCAATCTAAGAAATAAAAAATATAGTAAAACTGAAAATAGGCTAAAATAGGAGTATCAAGAGAAAGTGTTGACAAAATACAGCAGCAAAACTGGTCTGTATTAGTCGCTGAAAGACAGCATCAAATAATTATGTAGTGGACGGTGTGACATCAGATTGGAGTTACACGAATACTAAGATGTGGTGGACAAATCACTAAAGAGAAAGGAATACAGGTTAAGTACAAAAGAGAGAAATGTGTGATGTACAGGGAGAAGCAGAGGCTAAAAGGCAAGTGGAAAGGGCGATGAGAAGTTGGGAGGAATGAAATCAGAATCTAAATACAGCAGAGGGATTGAGAAAATAATCAGGATTGTAAATGGACGATACTAAAAGTATGGATAGAATGAATTCAAAAATTTCCGGAGGAATTAAATTAACTGAAGAATGAGAGAGATTAGCAACAGAAGAGTGTAAAAGAGATCATTTTGGAAATAAAAAAAAATGAGCTAACTAGAAAATAAAGACCTGAAATAAATAGACTAGACTAAATGAGAAGGAAAAAGTCTTACATTAATGGTATGCAAAGGAAATGGAGATCAGAAAGTATATTTTTGGAATAAGCGAACAAGACTAAATGAGTTGGAAAAAGTTTAACAATAATGGCATGCAATGAAAATGGGAACCAGAAAATTTAAAGACTTGAAATAAACTAGACAAGACTGAGTGAGTTGGAAAAAAGTCTTACATTAATGGTATGCAAAGGAAAAGGAGACCAGAAAATATAGACTTGAAATAAGTAGACAGGGCTAAATGAGATGGAAAAAGTCTTACACTAATGGTATGCAAAGGAAAATGAGACCAGAAAACATAGACTTAAAATAAGTAGACTGGGCTAAATGAGTTAGAAAAAGTCTTACATTAATGGTATGCAAGGGAAAGAGAGACCAGAAAATATAGACTTGAAATAAATAGACAAAGCTAAAGGAGTTGGAAAAAAGTCTTACATTAATGGTATGCAAAGGAAAACGAGCCCAGAAAACATAGACTTGAAATAAGTATACAAGACTAAATGAGTTGGAAAAAGCCTTACAATAATAGTATGTAACGGAAAAGACCAGAAAATATATTCCTGGAATAAGTAAACAAGACTAAATGAGTTGAAAAAGTCTAACATCAATGGCATGCAAAGAAAATGGGAACCAGAAAATTTAAAGACTTGAAATAAAGTAGACAAGACTGAATGAGTTGGAAAGTTTTACATTAATGGTATGCAATGGAAATGGCGATGAACTGCAAAGTGGAACTTCAATAACACTGCTTGAAAAATGGTATGCAAATAAAAGTCAGGAAAAAAGGCGTTGAACAAAAGCCCGAGAAAAATGGTAAAATTGACTAATGTGAGTTTGGCTACATGCTGGAGTTCCACTTTGAGTCACTATAATGAGACAACAAAAGTAAAAATAAAATAAAAGTAAGTAAAGGGTTAAGTTGGTGACACCAGTTTTAAGCTAAATCTAGAGTAAAGACAGGGCCTGGAGTATCAGATGAACTATAGACAGCTGTGTGAGATGTGGTGTTAAGAAGTTGAAATACATACCAAGACCTCAAATATGTAGAGGGCTTGAACTAAAGACAAGGAACGGTCTTTCATAAATTCAGAAAGGTATGGTAGTAATAGAAGGCCTAAAAGAATGAACTATGGACAGCTGTTGGTGTCCATCAAACATTAGCCCTAAGCCATTTACTGTTTACATTACTAGTGAAAAAAGCTATAAATGAATACTGAATGGGTGGCTCCTAGAACCTCTCTATATAGAACCTAGTGTTGATGAGATTCTGAGAAAACAGATCTTGAAATGAATATTATGTGGAAGATTGTAATGAATAAAGGACTACTGAAAAGCACAAAATATATTGACTGGAAAGGAAGCCAAGTGAAAAGTACCATGGGGATATTGACCTTGTGGCTATTATAGATAATGTGCAGTACTAAACGAAACAGATATTGTCACAATCCGTGTTCTGGATTACAAAAAGTATAAGCAATTCCTGGTGCACTAAATTATCACATCATCAAATAAGAAAGAAAATGAAATGAAGTTGCAATATATAGTCCCAAACAATACCATTATAAATACTGAGGTTCAAATCATATGAAAAAACCTAAGTACAGTTTTGATAATTACTAAAGTGTTGGTGCTATATTTCCTTTAGTCAGAGAGAAGTTATTATATTAAGATAAATTGACAATAATCTGGAGATTAAGGGCAAGGAAAATAGTTCAATAAGTAAATATGCGCAGGAAAACTAAATAAAACAAAAAGCAAGAAATCAAAATACCCACAGTGCGGAAACTAAGAGAATACAGCAGACCAATAACGCAAAAAGTAATAGAGTCAACTACAATGGGTTTCATTAACCACCACACACTGCCAATAAGGAAAAAGTGGCAGAATCAAGCACAATACAGTACAAGAAAATGACGTTGCATAAAGACAATCCAGTCGGATGAGAAACTGCTAACAGAAGCATGGGAAAATGAACAACTTCAATCTCCATATGAAAATTGATGGACCATTTATATGAAAATCCTACGCAATAATTTAGGAGACAAGAAACCCAAGAAATTATGCCAAAGACCTAGCAAAGATAGAATATTACGAAGACAATTGAGAGAATACTTTATGTAAGAGAATACAGCAGATCAACAAGGCAAAAAGTAATTAAGTTAACTTCAATGTATTTCAGTAACCACATCTCATTGCTAGTTACGAACCAGTAACAGAATCAGACAGGATACCGTACAAGAAAATGACGCATCAAGGCACAACTCAATCAGACGAGAAACTGCTAACAGAAGCATGGGAAAACGAGCAACTTCAATCTCCATATGAAAATTGCTGGATCATTTGTATGAAAATTCTATGCAATAATTTAGGAGACGGAAAAGCCAAGGAATTAGGTGAAGGACCTACCAAAGACAAAAAATGACTAAGAAAATTGAAATAATATTTTAAGTAAAGAGAAATGTAACAAAAAACCTGAGATTAAAAACGTATGATGAAAATGACAAGATATTGAAGGAAAACTACAAGAAAATGGCATATATAAACCCCTTGGTTTACAGAAATAAGAAGCAAGAATCTGTACCTGAATGAACTATGAAAATGCAAAGCCGTGCAGATGAGAAGAGTAAACATAAGTTTATAAAGCAAATTTTCAGAAATATAGAAACAAATTTTACAACCTGTGCAAGAAAGTGAAAGATACAAGAAACTACAACTGTAGATTCTATAAAAAGGCATCATAAAATAAACAAGTAGAATATTTAATAGTAATATTGTTCAATTCTTGGCTGCATGAGTAGAGTTAATCACTAAAACTAAAAGCAGCACACTATCTCATTAAGAATTATAAGGAAATGTGTTAGGTTATGAGACAAATATATTTATACAACATGAAATAAATACCTAACAACAGGAGTAAATACATTTGATTTTCAACTATCCTAGGAGACCCTAAAATGAATTTGTATGTTGATCAGTAAGGAAACAGGAACTGAACTGTAAAAGTGAGGAGGCAATAAGAAATCGGGGAGTTAAAGCATTTCATAAAAGGGGAGATAACTAGGCTACTAATAAATAAAATAGTACCATTATAATACAACCAGTAAATGCTTTCACTTGCTGCACAAAACTCGCAAAACTCATTGAAACAAAATCATGGAAAATGTCATGAAAAACAGATTTTTCAAAAGGGTGTGACTACAGAATGTTGAAATCTGTGGCCACAGAAAAGTGGAAACATTGTACTAAATATGAAGGTGTGAGATGTGGTGTTAAGAAGTTGAAATAAATAACAAGACCTCAAATATGTAGAGGTCTTGAACTAAAGACGAAGAACAGTCTGTCATAAATTTAGAAGGTATGGTAGTAATAGAAGGCCTAAAAGAAAGCCATAAATGAAGACTAATACCTGTTAGGAATTGAAAAAGAAAGAGTACAAGAAAAAGGTGTGTGGAGAGAGAAGATAAAAAACACAGAAATACTGCATCAGATATGGGTTATACAGATCTGAGCTTTAAAAAGGCAGTGGGATAAAGAATTACTTGATACCCCAATACAACAGAGAAAAGTGCTAATTCAATGGCATGACTTAAAATCCAAGAGCATTTGTGTTCCTGATTTACAGCAAGCCATTTAATCATTTGTGAAGTGGTATTTGAGGGAATGTAAAAGCTCAAAGCACTAAAAACATTTGTAATGGTCAGTGATGAACTTTCTGAAGCAGCCCCAACAAATATTAAGGGAACTAGTTAGATCACAATGATAGACAGGAGCAGAAAATACAAAGGTATGTCAATTATGGCAAATGTTTGGAAAACAAAAGGTTCAATGCAAACATGAATAGGAATCTTTATGGCATAAATGCTGATGACAGACAACAAAACCTGGAAGTCATAACTAGGTATAAATAAATGGAAAAAGATGGCTGAACAAATTTTTGCATAAAATTTTAGCAGTATATGTAAACATATGGGATATAGGAATAGGTGACTATTTTTACACTTTGGGGATATCTCACAATACTTAATATCATCTTTCCAAATTAAACAAATGCAATGAAAAAATTTACAAAGGTTTGATTCTACCATCAAATATTTACACTGATTATAACTGGATTCAGAATCTGTCTCTTAATACAGCATTAACATAAAAGGGGTTACATAACATCTTTGAGAGAGAGAGAGAGAGAGAGAGAGAGAGAGAGAGAGAGAGAGAGAGAGAGAGAGAGAGAGAGAGAGAGAGAGAGAGAGAGAGAGAGAGAGAGAGAGAGAGAAATTAATAAAACACCAAAAATATTTTATTCACCTTAAAATCTAAAGAAATAAAACTTATTCAAAGTTAAGTACAAAATAAAATTCACTCCAGTACTTTCTGGTCAAAAAATGGAATTAATTTTAACTGCATTATACCTTTTGAAAAGCTTTACAATAGGTTTTACATTTACTGTACATAACAGTTTATATTAAAAAACAAGAGCTTTTCAATAGCAAAATTAAAAATTAGAAAACCACGGCCAATCTGCCACATCTGTCAAAATAACAGAGCTTTATATGGCGAACGACGTTAGCCGCTCATAGAAATTGTGGGCCGTTCTACTGGTAACACCAAAGCCTTCGAGACTAAGACATTCAACAACACAGACCTATCTATCCACCATATTCAGTTCCCTCAATTTTGGGAGGTAGCCGACATAAAAAAAAAAAAAAAAAAAAAAAAAAAAAAAAAAAAAAAATGGGATTATTTTTTGCCTGATAAGGAACTCAGCCAAGTTTGACTGGTACTGCTAGGGTGCCAAAATCATCCCCTCCAATCTTCCACCACAAATGAAGGATCATAAAATAGGAGACTATGATTGATATGCTGAGTAAATACTAATGGAAGGTCCTTTAATATAAAGTTGGTAATACTGTACTATAGGCAAAACCTAAAAGGATACATAACTTTGTTTCCAAAAAGACCAAAGATTTTATTGAGTGATAATACTGAGAATATTTGCCCCCATTGTAAGTTTAATGATGTGTCATATCAAATTGCTGAGTCTTGCTATGTAGAAAGTTTGGTGAACAGCTTCACAGTGGTTGAAATTTAGTAGTATACTGGATTTAGGAGTCAAGATGCAAGACATGTGTTCAAATATAGCATTAATATATTAAGTAAAATAGGCTAAGATTTATTCATGAATAAATATAGATAAAAGATTTATGACCACAGAGTGACATTGGCAGATTATGGGCAGACGCAGCTGCGCATTCTGTAGTTGGACAGATAGGTGCGGATTTAGCTCCTATGCACGCAAGGCATTCTACATTAGCCCTTTCACCCCCAAAGGACGTACCGGTAAGTTCTTGCAAAACACTGTTAATTACATATTTTTACATATTTTTGATAATTTTATGAGAAACTTCAGGCATTTTCCAAAAGAATGAGACCAACCTGACCTCTCTAGGACAAAAAATTAAGCTTTTTAGAGCAATTTTAAAAAATTATATAGCAAAATGTGCTCAAAATTTAACCTTATGGTGGGGGTAAAAGGGTTAATGGGGTTTGTAGAACAAGCTAAAACAATTCAGCCCTCAAAATCCACATAAAATATCTTGTTAACTCGTTCATTTTACTTTATGAATTTGAAACAAAAATTAAAATATAAAATTGTATAGTAAAGTCTAGAGCTGAGAATTATATGATGAAAATGTTATTGCATTTGGCCTTTAATAATTTAAGCATTATCCCCACTTTTTTTTTGTCTGCTACCCCTCCAAATTGGAGGAAGTCCCTTGATAGATAGATAGATTATCACAGAGATGACCAGAACAAATTTTGGAAGATATAAAATACTGTACATGATTTAACATGGAATTACTAATTGATAAAAAATGATTTAAAACAAAAATTTGTTAGAGATAAAATACTGTAAATGATTTAACATGGAATTACCAATTGATAAAAAATAATTTAAAACAAAAATTGGAAGATATAATATACTGTAAATGATTTAACATGGAATTACTAATTGATAAAAAATTAACTAAAAAAAATCTTTACAGTAAAAAAGTTTTGTGATAAAAAAAAATTAATTAAATATGGATTCTAAAAACGTTAAAATCAAGGTGACGGGTTCAAAACTTCAGGAAAATTTCGATGTTGATCATGTCTTGAACTGTCCAGCAGAATACCATGCAAATGTCCCAAAAATTTTTCTTGCAGGGGAAATTTTTTTTTTTTTTCATCTTCTGTAACCTGAAATGAAATTCTAAATTAATTTCTAAGAACCTCAAATACACTATTTATATGAATAGCTTTGTAATTATTACTATGATTATCATCATTCGTTATATCAACCAGACCAGTCCGTTATGTTTCTCGGTGGCCAGAGAGGACTCAACAAGCAATGTTATCCCTTTTACCCCCAAAGGACGTACTGGTACGTTTCACAAAAGCCATCCCTTTACCCCCATGGACGTACCGGTACGTCCTTGCAAAATTATGCTATAAAATTCAGGCATTTTCCAAGAGAATGAGACCAACATGACCTCTCTATGACAAAAATTAAGGCTGTTAGAGCAATTTTAAAAAAATATACTGCAAAATGTGCTGGGAAAAAAATAGCCCCCTGAGGGTTAAGAGTTGGAAATTTCCAAATAGCCTGGGGGTAAACGGGTTAAGGAGATGAACCAAAATGGTGAACAACAACTTTTCAGAAAGTAACCAAAACAAGAGAGCACCATAACACTGTAGACTAATCCCTTGCCAAATTGTGATTCATATATCATTCCCCCAGTACAAAGCAGATTTATAAATACTACAAATTTTTAGTACTGTACTGTATTTGTATTTTTCCTAGCTATACAAACTTTTGTTTACTCGTATAGCAATTTTTTACGACCAGACAAAACAAAAAAGGGTATATAACTGATAACTATAATAAGTTACTAAGCAAATCCAATGTTGGGCAGTGCTATGCTATGCTGGGAGACAACCTTCCCTCTTCTCCTGGTCATTGCGTTAAGAGGCTGTCTCAAATCTATATCGCAGACTACTCTTTATATCGTGGGTTTCTGAGGGCCATTTTTGGCTTACAAAAGCTTAAAATGAGCCATTTCATGCCCTAAAAAAAGGTTTATATAGTCTTTTTTTGCTATACAAAAGAATAACATAGTCATTTTGTGGTTTATAAAGTTTAAATTGGTAATTTTTGGCCTAACAAAAAGCTTAAAATAAGTCCTTTTTGAGATTACAAAAGATTAAAATAATTATTCTTGGGCTTATAAAAGTTTAAAGCACATTTTGCAGTATATATTTTTTAAATTGCTCTAACAGCCTTAATTTTTGTCAGAGAGGGGTCAGGTATGTCTCATTCTCTTGGAAAATGCCTGAAGTTTCTCAAAAAAAATTGTCAAAAATATTAAAAAAAAAAAATTAAATAGCAGTTTTTTGCAAGGCTGTACCGGTACGTCCATGGGGGTAAAGGGATGAGTTTTGTGAAACGTACCAGTATGTCCTTTGGGGGTAAAAGGATTAATATCCCCACCTATTTCTCTCTCATGTATGTATATGCCTTTTATTATGCTGCACTGCACTTAACAGTCCAGAATAAAAATACAAGTCCTTTTTGGGATTATAAAAGATTAAAATAATTACTCTTGTATACCTTCGGGAAGAAATGCTTCTCTCGGTCTCGGCATTCAGATGCTACCGCTCAGCCTTGAGTCTCGCCTTTAGACTGAAAGGAGTCGATACTTCCTCCTCGTTGGAACTTCCTTAGCTCATACGTAGTTACGAGCTTACTTGTCCTCAGGAAGAGCTGAGACCTCCCCCTTGGAACATGGTTCAGGTCCTCAGGTCTCTGAAGGGTTGTAGTAAAAACAGGATACTGTCCTGTATGATAAAAATAAAAATAACAGTAAAACTGTCCTGTACAACGATGACGATGATGATAATATTAATACAGTAATAATAAAGCTAATGAGAACCATACCACACAAAAACTTTATTACCTAAACCTCCAAACTATTTAGTACTCGTCTATAATACCTATACTGTATAAAGATATTACTTATGAAAATCATTAAAAGAGGCTTTAAAATATACAGTATATGATTAAATATTTGATAATATAAAATGTACAATAAAAACTATTGTAATATAACAAATTTGGAAATAATTTGTATTTTTCCTAACAAATAAACCTGGAGCTATTTATAAGGTACTACTTTCGGCAACGCTGAAAACTAGCCAAGTCAATTTTAGTGAGGGATTATTACCCCCATCCGCTTGCTAGCGGGAGGATGTTGGGGAAGACTGGTTACTCCGCTCACTCAACCACTTTTGCTTTCTGGTAGGACTTCTAGGAGGACAGGGTGGCAGGCCAATTTGTATAAATAGCTCCAGGTTTGTGTTGGGAAAAAATACAAATTATTTCCAAACTTGTTATTTGTTCCGACACAGATACAAACCTTTGGTTCTACCAACTGGTCTTGGTCATGACCCGGGATTCCCTCTAATTGATCTTTGATCTAATTAGTACGAGCCCTACCCTCGCTAAAATCAAATTAGTTACAAGGTAACTCAATGACAGCAGCCTGCA
The DNA here is from genome assembly GCF_036898095.1 of Palaemon carinicauda. Classification (NCBI taxonomy): domain Eukaryota; kingdom Metazoa; phylum Arthropoda; class Malacostraca; order Decapoda; family Palaemonidae; genus Palaemon; species Palaemon carinicauda. Next base: position 372,437 of record NW_027171827.1, read on the forward strand.
AAAGCTTGTGTGAGAGACTTGTGGCTTGTCTTTACGTAAGAACTCGAGGATAAGCATGAGTTCTAAGACATATCCAATACCCTCCCTCACGAGGTATTGGTGACGTAACAAAGTATTTATTCATACTCAGGATGCACAAGGGAAATGAATCTTACCTGCAGAGGGGTGAGGTCAGCTGCGTTTCGGTCTTGCGGAGCTGTTTCCCCAGGGGGGGAGAAGGTGAAAGAAAGAAGGGAGCCAGACATTCTTTTAATTCACCCCAGACTATCCCAGGTAACTTCAGCCCTCAACCCTCTGCTACTTGTCCATCAAGGAGCCTGAGGCACTAGATCACTTGTTGTGCGGCCACCACAGGACCAACGGAAAAGTTTTCCATGCTCCTGTGGGTTACGTCTTTCAGGTAGTGGGCTGTGAAGGTCGTCTGACACTTCCACACGCCCGCTTGCAATACCTGTGCCACAGAAAATTCTTTCTGAACGCCAGTGATGTTGCAATGCCTCTGACGTCATGAGCTCTGGGTCGGTTGGACAGAGGAGGGTCTGGATATAGAGCGTATTCAATTACTTTCTTTATCCAGGAGGAAATAGTATTCGTCGTGACCCTCGTCTTGGACCTTCCCGATGCTGACAAAAAGTGCTTGTACACGGGGGCGAGCTTTTGCTGTTCTTTTTAAGTAACACCTCAGATTCCTTATTGGACATTGTAACAGTTGGTCTGGATCTTTGGTTACAAAACAAAGACACTCATCCAAAATGGGCCGAACCTGGAGTCCGGCACACCCGGATTTTGAGTCTTAGCTACAAACTCAGGGACGTAGTTGAGGATTACTTCCCCCCGTCTCCTAGAGTGGGAGACATCAGCAGATAGACCATGAAGTTCGCTGATTCTCTTGGCCAAAGCCAGAGTGAGCATGAACACAGTCTTCCACGTGACGTGGGGATTGGAGGCCTGGTGTAATGGTTCATAGGGGAAGCCCTTCAGAGACCTGAGGACCCCAATCATGTTCCAAGGGGGAGGTCTTAGCTCTGCCTGGGGACAAGTAAGCTCATAACTGCGTATGAGCAAAAAACGCTCCAACGAGGAGGAAATATCGACTCCTTTCAGTCTAAAGGTGAGACTCAAGGCTGCGTGGTAGCATCTGACTGCCGAGACCGAGAGAAGCATTTCTTCCTGTAGGTATAGAAGAAACTCCGCTTTAGTTGGAACAGAGGCATCGAGGGGAGAGATACCCCTTCCCCGACACCAACCACAGAAAACTGACTACTTCACCTGGTAGACTGCCTCTGTGGATCTCCTGAGGTGTCCAGCCATTCTTTTTGAAACCGGTTGCGAAAACCCTCTCTGTGTGAGGATGTGCTGGATAGTCTCCAGGCGTGAAGTCGAAGCGAAGCTATGGCTTTGTGGAAGATGTTGGCATGTGGTTGTTTGAGGTGATCTTGCTATGGAGGGAGCTCCCTCGGGATCTCCGTGAGGAGATGCAGAAGGTCCGGGAACCATTCTCCGTGATGCCATAGCAGAGCTATGAGGGTCATTTGCAAGTTGTTGCTTGCTCGTACCTGGTTGAGGACTTTTCTCATCAGACAGAACGGGGGAAACGCGTAAGCGTCCAGGTTTATCCACCGTAGTTGGAAAGCCTCTTGCCAAAGAGCTTGGGGATTCGGGACTGGGGAGCAGTACAACGGGAGCCTGAAACTCAGGGCCATTGCGAACAGATCCACAGTCGGGGAACCCCACAAAATCAGGACTTTATTGGCTATCAGAGGATTCAAAGACCACTCGGTGCCAACTATCTGAGTCTCTCCTCTCAGCTTGTCCGCTAGCACATTCCGCTTGCCCGGAATGAAGAGAGCTGATAGAGTCACAGAGTTGTCCTCTGCCCATCTAAGTATCTCTACTGCAAGAAGGCACAGCTGCAGCGAAAAGGTTCCGCCCTGTTTGCTTAGATAAGCTATTACCATGGGGTTGTCGCTCATCAACACCATGGAGTGCCCCGCCAGGACCTGGTGGAACTTTTTGAGGGCCAGAAAGGCTGCCCTCATCTCTAAGAGATTTATGTGCTGATATCTTTCTGATTCAGACCATTGGCCGCAGATGTAATGGTGCAGCACGTGAGCCCCCCACCCTTCTTTTGATGCATCCAAAAAAAAGCGTCAATTCCGGGGGAGACGAGAAGATCGACCCCTTTGCAGAGGTTCGGCTCAACAAGCCACCATCTGAGGTCCGACTGTTCCTCTAGCCCAGTGGTTCTCAAACTATGGGTCGCGACCCAAAGTTGGGTCGCGAGATCAATTTTGATGGGTCGCAGGGACACAGGAACATTATCATTGACAAACTGGTAAACGAGAAGCAGCACCATGGATCCCATTAATTTAGTTTTGTGGATGAAAAACAGTGCCATGAATTCTATTAATTTAGCTTTGTGAATTAAAAGCAGTGCCATATATTCTATTAATTTAGTTTTGTGAATTAAAAGCAGTGCCATAGATTCTATTAATTTAGTTTTGTGAATTAAAAGCAGTGCCATAGATTCTATTAATTTAGTTTTGTGAATTAAAAGCAGTGCCATGGATTCTATTAATATAGTTTTGGGAACGAAAAGCAGTGCCATGAATCCTGTTCGTTTAGTTTTGTGAAAAGGAAAAGCAGTGCCATAAATCCCACTAGTTTAGTTTTGTGAATGAAAAGCTGTACACATTATTTTTTTTCCAAAATAAAGTGTATATATCATTGCATGTTTTCTTTCTCTTCACTTTACTCTGGGTCACGAAGGAATGAAATGTTTCAAATAGGGTCACTCATGAAAAAGTTTGAGAACCACTGCTCTAGCCCTATGCGGACTAGGTGATCCCGGGAATCGGAGTGTTGGTTCCACTGGGATTTTAGTCGCCACTGGAGGTATCTCATCCTGAGGCGACTGTTAGGGACCAGTCGGGTCAGGGAAGAGAGGTGACCGAGAAGGCAAAGCCAATACTGCGCCCGGAGCTCTTCCCAGCTGAGGAAGACCTGTGCTATCTTCCTCAATCTCTAGATCCTTTCGTCTGATGGAAACGCTTTGTGCCTTAGTGTGTCTAATCGCATGCCTAGGTACACCAGTTCTTGAGAGGGGAGAAGGCGAGACTTCTCGAGGTTTACCACGATCCCCAGATCCTGGCAAAACCTTAGAAGCTCGTCTAGGCGGCGGAGAAGGACCGCCTATGAGTCTGCCAGAATCAGCCAGTCGCCCAAGTACCCTGAACTGGTAATGCTTCTGATTAAACATGAATCTCAGACACTTCCTGGAAGACGGGTGAATTGGGATCTGGAAGTAAGCGTCCTTTAGATCTAGAATGCACACAAAGTCCTGATGTCTTATCGCCTGTCTGACTGTGTCGGTCGTCTCAATCCTGAAAGGTGTCTGTTCGACAAACCTGTTCAAGACCGAGAAGTCAATGACTGGTCTCCCGTCTCCAGACGCCTTTTTCACAAGAAAGAGTCGACTGTAAAAGCCTGGGGACCTGTCGCGGACCTCCTGGAGAGCGTCCTTCTCCAACATGGACTGGACTTCTGCCCTTAGGGCAAACTCCTGTGCGGATCCCTTCACACAGGAGTTCGATGGAATCGGCACTCGAGTCAGTGGAGGGAGAGAGAGCGTGAACGGGATACGATACCCTGAACGAATCACCTCGACCGTCCAGGGTTCGACCCCGTGGTGAAGACACCTCTGCCAGCAGCTTTGCAGGCATCCCACTCCAGGTGGGCAAATGGGAGGATTACCTGTCCTAATGGGACCGGCCTCGGCCAGATCCCTTCTTACCCTTTCCTCCAAGAAAGGACATTTTGCTGTGAAAGGCCTGCTTCACACACTTTTTACCCGGCTGTTTTGGGCCTCCAGCTCTTTTCGGTTGCAGGTTTTGCTGTGCTTTCCGCTGTGGCTGAGAGGGGTAACGTCTAGCTGTTAAGACCTTTTAGTTGAGGGAGTCCTAGTTGGACTTCCTCCACCTCTCTGCCACCCGCTCGACATCCTCGGGATGGAACAAAGAGTTGCCCTCGAAAGGAGCATTTCTGTCTCGCTACTTCGGCGTGAAGATGTCTATGGAACTTGCCCCATCTCTCCTCTTCAGGATAGTGTTGGTCAAAAGGTCCACTACCTGATGGGAGAGGAATTCGATGGCGCGAGTGCCAGACAATAGGAAAGTCTCCAAAGACTTCCTGGAGGACTCCCGAGACAGGTCCTTAGACTGCATCAGTTGTCCTAAGGATCCAAACCAGAAGTCCAGCCATGATGCAGCCTGCATGGCGTACTTCGCCACTTCTGGTTCAGGCTTTCAGAGGCCGAAAAGGAGACTGGAAGTCCCGTAAGTTTTTCGAAGGGTGTGGCCTTCGAAAGTGCCTCCATAGTGGTCGAGAGACAGCGTTGGAAGAGATTCCCCGAGGATCTCGTAGTACCTCTTCTGAAACACATACTGAGGTAGGAGCTTGGAGGAAGAGCTGGAGAGGAGAGAGGAGGTGGAACCAGATGCCTGGGATACTGCCTTCTGTTTTTCACTCTTCAACCCCTTTGACCAGGGCAAAGCTGCACTGGTCCTCTGAGGTTTCTGAGTGCTGTAGAAATGGTCAAGGACAGTTACTTTTCCATCCAGAGGGGCTGCCGATGGATCTGGTTGTCCACTGATGGAACGGATCCAGGCTAGGACCTGCCAGAGGGCATGTTCTGTCTCCTTCCTCTCATCCTACGTAAGCTTAGGGTTAACGGCTGCTGGCAGAGCGTCGTCCTCGAGATCGCTCTGCCCTTCCACGTCCGAGCTCTCAACCATAGGAGCCTGGAGTGGGTCGAAGTCGTCAACTGGATAGACTGGGGATAGGGAGACTGGCGAGGAGGTTCTCGCTTCCGGCTGCCTGGGAGGCTGTGAGGAAGGAAGCCTGGCCGAGGATTTGAGGATGGTGAACAAATCCTTCGGTTCCCTCCCACGAGTCCGGAAGTTCTCTGTCCCCAAGGGCCTAGAGGGCTCCGTCGGCTTACGGGTGGAATGTAAGTCCGTTGCTGTATGGGGTAGCCCTGTCCGGTTGCAGGTCGCGCTTCCTTAGGCACTATCTCGACTGGTGAGGGACAGAAGGAGTCGCCATAGGAAATAACCCTATCCTCCTTGGAGGGGCGAAGGATGAATCCATTTCCTTTTCCCCTTTGGTCTGGCCTGTGGCGTCTTGAACTGCTGGGGGCTACCCTGAGGTTCTTGCCAAATCTCCTCCAGAGGTCTTTTGCGAGGGGATGACTGTTTCCCCTTGCCAGAAGGACCAGCATGTGCAGAATCTTCTGAACTCCTAGGGCAGAGGGAGGAGAGGACCCTGGGAAGAGAGGAGGTGATATGGGGATCCTAAGTGTGTTACCTAAGGACTGGAGCGGGGAACGACTCCTTTCATTGCTTGGTACATTACAATGAATAAGGCGCTAAGCCACAGGGGGTCACGGGCTCCAGAGGAACTAAGGGGGAGGTCCTTATGAAGGCACTGCTGCCTGGGTTTAGGAACCTGGGCAGGTTTCCTAACCCTCTCGTCTGAGGGAGGCTTCCCTACAGGAAAGATTGGCACAGGCCTACCCTTAGGGATAGGATCTGGGCTCGGTCGCACAGGCGACTGTTGTCTCTGTTGAGGCCTAAGAGGATTGAGAGGCTGATTGTGAGTGCCAAACTGTTGGTAGGAGGAAGGGTGCTTGTGTGCACGCCCTTCCTGATTGCGCGCACCTTGTACCTTCTTTGCGCTTGTGGCGCGGCACAGAATGTTCGCACATATGGCGCGCCATATGCGCTCGAGAGCTCTCAGGTTGGTGAGAGAACTCACTGCTATGCTCACCCGAAGGTTCGCGATAGCTTGTGTGAGCGCAAACGATCGACATAACGAGTTTGAAAAATCTGTCATAAAAAGATTGACCATGGTTACGAGAACTCGAAATTTCAGTGTGAACTGTGTAGCGCGAACCCCAAGGATCAACGCAACGAGAAACCGAAGTTTCTCTGTCACGAGACCCCGGAGGGTCAACGTGACTAAGGGTACGAGGGACCAAAGGCCCAACGTGGCCTGTGTTGCGAGACCCCGAAGAGTCAGCGCAATGAGAAACCGAAGTTTCCCAGTCACGAAACACCGAAGTGTTAGCGTGACTATAAAGTTACGAGAGCCCAAAGGTTCAGCGTAACTCAGGTTACAAGACCCCGAAGGGTCAACGTAACGAGGAACCGAGGTTCATCTGTCACGAGACCCTGAAGGGTCAGTGTGGCTGACGGCACGAGACCCCCGAAGGGTCAGTGTGACTGACGGCACAAGAACCCGGAGGTTCAACGTTAGCATCGTTACGAGAGCCCGAAGGTTTATTGCGATGGAGACCGGAAGGACTCCTGCTGTCATGAGAACCCGCAGAATCAACATGACGAGAGCCCGAAGGCTCACAATCATGCCAGCCCAAAGGGTGATTGTCACGAGACCCCGAAGAGTCAACGTGAGGAGAACCAGCAGGTTCAAAAAGAAGTCTCCTCACAGCACGAGGAGGAGAACGTCCGGGGTGGAGAGGGGTTACCCACCCCTCCACTCTACGAACATCCGGAGAGGAACATTCAACAGACTCTGCCCGAGGAGGAGACTGATCGAGGTCTGCATATAATTCCTCCGCAGGGGAGGAGAGTTCACCAGGAGGAGGACTACGCTTATAACAAGGTTCTCGTTCCGCCCCTGGAGGAGAACCAAAAGCGTAAGGAGATTGCCGATGTAAAGAGGCAATATTCTCTTGCGAACGAGAGATATGTTCCCCCGAAGAGGAAGCTTGCTTTGGAGAGAGCCCTGCCACCGCCCCTGGTGGGTTAGCTAACTCCTCGGCGTCAGAACCAAACTCTCGGCCTGACCGACGGGCAACAATGCCTGCACCCACAAGAGGAGGATCAACCTCCGCAGAGGAAAGAGATGACTGCCTTCTCTCTGCCCCCCTTCGGAGGAGTTCGAGGAGAACTTCCTTCGAAGGGAGGCCATCGACGCCCAGCGATGGCCACAAAGACACAAGCCCTGCGCTACTGCTCGGCCGTGCCCTGGAAGGGCCTGGTCGAGAATTAGCTTCAGGCAGACTTGGGCGTAGAGGAAGCAGAAGCTCCCGATTCCTTCGATTTTGAGAAGACCCCGAAAGTAAAGATTCGTGCTTAGACTTCTTCTTACATGCAAACCTCTCCAACTGGGAGGCAGGCCACTCCCTGCACTCGGAACAGGTGTTGTCCCGCGAACACTACGTCCCCAGCAAGCCAGGCATAAAGGGTAAGGGTCAGTCTCCACGGACCACATGAAGGTACAGTAGACCCCCGGGATACGGCGTCCCCAGCTTACTCTTTTTTCACATTACAGTGTGGACTACGATGTTTTTTCGTCCCATCGTTACGACATTTTTTCCCACCTTACGGCATCGAATTCCAAAACTCAAACTTGGCGGTTTTTACACGTACGACTGCGCGAGTCACTAGCCTACCACCACGCTCATACTTCGCTAAGAAACTGGTCTGCTATTGGTCGGAGCCACTAAAATGCCGATACGCTATTGGCCGAAATCCCTCTCACAATGCCTGAGAGAGATGCTGCCTCTCTCTCTTTGTTATATGCGCACTCAGTTCAGAATCTCGTGCGTTTCATAAAGACTTGATCTCGTGTAAGTGCTTGCGATATCGTATTTTTTGTGCATTTTAGTGCTTAATTCTAACTTTTAATTCGTTAGCCATGGGTCACAAGATTGCTAGTGATGTTAAAGGGAGAAGTAAGAAGATAATTACTATGGAAACGAAGCTGGAGATAATAAAGAAATACGAAGAAGGCATGCGCATCGTTACCCTCGCTAGTATGTATGGCCGTAACCAGTCTACGATTGGTACAATTATCAAGAACAAGGAAGCCATTAAAGCAAGTAAGTCTTCTAAAGGCATAACTGTCCTTGCCAGTGGAAGGACCTCAATCAACGACGAGATGGAGAGACTCCTTCTACTATGGATTAAAGAGAAGGAAATCGCTGGTGATACGCTCATGCAATCTGTAATTTCGCACAAGGCGAGCGCCATCTTCAATCTCGTGGAAGCCCAGAGAGACGGCGGAGACGAAGGAACGTCGCAGCAAGCCCCAAGAGTTCAAGGCTTCTCACGAGTGGTTTGATCGTTTTAGGAAGAGGACTGGTATTCGCTCAGTCATCAGGCATGGAGAGGCAGCCAGTTCTGACAAGAAAGCAGCAGAAGAATTCCTCAAGAAGTTTGAGAAAGTAATTTTCAGAGAAGGCTACATTCCTCAGCAAGTGTTTAACTGTGATGAAACTGGCCTTTTCTGGAAGAAAATGCCCAGTCGTACATATATCATAGCAGAAAAGAAACTTCCTGGCCATAAACCGATGAAGGACAGACTTACGCTCGCATTTTGTGCAAATGCCAGTGGGGACTTGAAAATTAAGCCCCCACTGGTATACCACTCAGAGAATCCTCGTGCCTTCAAGGCACAAAATATCACGAAGGAGAAGCTCACGGTATTTTGGAAGTCTAATGCCAATGCCTGGGTCATGAGGACCATATTTATAGTGGATAAAAGTCTGCTTCGGTCCTGCTGTCAAGAACTTTTTAGAAGAGAACAATCTCCCGCTCCTGGTACTGGACAATGCCCCTGCTCACCCTCCTGGCCTTGAGGACATCATTCATCCTGACTTCTCCATCAAGGTTTTCTATCTGCCACCAAACACCACTCCTCTCCTCCAGCCTATGGACCAGCAAGTGATTGCCAACTTTAAGAAGCTTTACACGAAGTATCTGCTCAAAAGATGCTTCGAAGTGACCGAAAGCACTCAACTCACCCTCCGTGAATTTTGGAAGGGGCATTTTGACATCGTTCAATGCCTGAAGATGATCAACAAAGCTTGAAATGAGGTTTCACGGCACACCTTGAACTCCTCAAGGAAGAAACTGTGGCCAGCTGCTGTGGCAGAACGAGACTTTGAAGGTTTCGATCCCTCAACCGAAGACAAGGCTGTTGATGATCCTGCCCCTGAGAGTGATGTTGAGGAAATAATTTCAATCGGGAGGTCCATGGGGCTTGTTGTCGATGAGGATGACGTCAATAACCATATTGAGGAGCACAGGGTGGAGCTTACGACTGAAGACTTGAAGGAGTTGGAGGCAATGCAGTTGACCATCATTCAAGAAGAGCACAGCTCTAGTGGTGGTGAGGAGGGGAGGGGGGGGGGGCTGAAGAAACGACATCCGCAGAAATAAGGGAACCTGCTATCGGTTAGTATGAAAACCTTACGAGTTTCATTGGAAAAAAAAAAACACCCAGAAAAACTTCACACAGGTCGTCATATGGAGTGTGTTAATGACAAGTGTAAAAGTCATTTTAGAAATATGTTGAGGAATCGTCAGAAACAGGCTTCTTTGGAAAGATATTTCTCCAAAAGAGAAGTGTCAGAAAGCAAAGATGATAGTAGTGATTCTATTAAAAAAGAAAAAAAAATGTAATTTTTTAAGTTCTAAAAAAAAAATGAAAAAAAATTTCAAAAGACAAAAACAATAAAGAAAAGCATTTTTAATTCTAAGTGTTTAATAGTAAGAATAAATTTATAATTAAGTGTACATAACATAATTAGCATCGATACGTTTTTATATCTACCGTCTCCTCCCCCCTCTGCCTCCACCCACTAACCAGCTCAAGTCACGTCACTCCAAAGGCAAATAAAATTTAATTTTTCCTTTACAGTAAAGTACAGTATATAATTTTTATTTATACCTGTAATGTTATTTAATTATATACTGTACAGTACATGTACAATATATATAAGTAAACTGTAGTACAGTGCTTACTATACTCTTTTGTTATGTACTAATTTTCAAGGTTTTTACCTGGGGTTTTGCACGCATTAATTTTTCTATTGCCCGCCACACGACATTTTCACCATACGATACCAACTCCGGAACGGATTAATGTCGTATGGCAGGGGCCTACTGTACCGCAGTGGCGGCCCTCAATACTTGGACATGTCCGCATAGCGGGACAATAACCAAACACACACCAAAGAAAAAGGAATAGTAATAAAGTCAAGGCAGTTTGTTTTAACGGGAGAGAGAGACGGTACGTTTGCACTCTACCGAGCCGAAAGTAAAAGTGGTTACTCAACCGACAGGTGTGAGTGAGCGGGATAGCCAGTCTAGTGTATGATTATACAGTAAATAAAAATTTCTCAGGTATAATTTATATAAAATATCTGATAAATCGCTTATTTATTCCGGTAAAATTGTATGCTTCTTTTTTAGGAGAAATTCCTACCAATATATATCATTAAAGGATATTAGATACATGCAACTCAACAGGAGAGAATGTGTATCAATGGAAAACCAAGACAAACTTACCAAATGATATGACCAATCCCAGAAACTTTGGCATGTCCAACATACATTCCACATGATGTGCCCAGTCCACTACACTTTTCACTATTCCTGAAGCAAATTCAATCCACAATGCTCCAAACCTAGAGGGAGAGTTAATAGAGTTTAGTGGAGCAAGGAGTACAGGCATGTCATATTCGAACTCATTGGGTACAGAGAAAAAAGGGAGGAGATATGGATGGCTAGTAGCTAGGGAACTATCCCAAAAATTCTAAAATGTTCTGAATCCAGTGGTTATGCCACCTCACAACTCCTAATTAGAATAAATAAGGTGTGTTCCACACATGAACAAATCACAAATAATATTAATAAATAAACAAGATAACAAAAAGGATAAAAAAATTGGTTTAAAAAAAATTAATGATGCAAATCTCTTGAAGAAAGGAAGGTGGAACGACATTGATAAAATAAAGACGAGCACACGTTATCTTATGGTAAAAGGAGAATTCCAGCCGTAAGAAGAAAAGGATGGAAATATCAATGTGGGTGGCACGGAAAAAGAGGAACATACCTTGTGAGAGGAATATAACCTAAAACTTATCACAGCAGAGGAAACCAAAGTGCTGGAGTAGAAAAAAAGAAGAGGGAAGACTTACGTAACGACTGAAAAGGAAAACGTATGCAACAAATGATAATACAGAAATTACTGGTATACTAGAAGAGGTGGAAAGGATGAGGAGATAAAGGCAGAAAAGCAGTAAAAAATGAACATGAAATCAATACAAGAAAATAATAAATAACTCTTCTAAAGAGGTTAGTGAATTTCCTTAAATGGTTGATGTTACTGCCCTGGAATCTTCAGGACTGACAAAAAATTTGCTAAGACCAGCTGGAGAACCAGTCTGGAAAAAGATCAAAATAAACTAGAGCATCATGAGGGAAAAGATAGGAGCATAAACATGACAAATTTGGAAATAATTTGTGTTTTCCTAACTATTCAAACATCGAGCTCTTTCTACAGGATATCATATTGATGAAAGCTGAAACTAGCCAAAAGACTTTATAGCGAGGTATAGCTACTCTCTGTTAACTACCAGGGTGGTAGCGACGGGTAAACCAGCCACCACGCTCACACAGCCGAAGCTTGCTGACGTCAACTGAATGTTGGGTGATCAGTGAAACGGTTAGATGGGCTAAAAGGAGGAAACATTTAGAATCCCTCTCTCACACTGCCGACAAACTGGAATTAGGTATCAGTGAATGAAAGCTCGTGTCCAACTGAATGCCAAGCTGATCGGGCAGTGATGAAAACCTAAAGAACTAAGCATTTCCACACCAAATACAGGTAGTTCTTGACTTACGACCTATGCGACTTATGACAGTTCGACTTTATATATTTTTTCTTCGGGGTGATGAAGTCAAGTCTATCAGAAATAGTACGGTAATGGCAAAAATATTTCCTTGGAAACAATCTTTTTTCTTGTATAAAATTAAACTGATTTTTTTTCTTGTATAAAATTAAACTGATTTATCTTGGTAAATTAGTATTTTCTTTTATTGATAATACAGTCAAACCTCAAGCTACGAAAGAATCGGCTTACAAAATTTTTACTTTACACGACTCAGGTCACGAAAAATGTTTCGGTAAACGAAAGGTGGTACAGAGCGGGAGCCCGACCGTATTCGAGACGGAATTTAAAATTTGCGCGACGCCAGCCAGTAAACTTGCTACCATCCTCCTGCGTTCCCATTGGTTATCTCTCTACTTGGATACTAGTTACCACCATGAGATCCTGCTCTCCTATTGGTCGGCATCTATGGTACTGTATCCCATTGTGCATCTACGCATTGGCGTTCCTGTCTTTTCATTCCGGTAGCGGTATCGTGCGCATTGACTTAATGTTTGTGATTTGGGTTTTGTAACAATTTTACAGTATGTACTGTTATCGTGTGTGATACTTGCAATACATTATTAGCCATGGGTCCCAAGAAAGTCGCTGATGCCAAGGGAAAGAAGAGGACGATGCTTTCCATGGAGATGAGGATGGAAATAATCAAGAAATACGAGGCTGGCCTGCGGTCAAGTATGCTCGCGAAGGAATATGGCCGAAATCCGTCTATGATAGGAATGATCCAGAAGCAGAAAGAAGCTATCAAAGCAGCAACACCTTGTAAGGGCGTGACTTTTTTCCAGCAAGAGGAGCCACATTCACGATGAGATGGAGAGACTGCTTCTTGTCTGGATAAAGGACAAAGAAATGGCTGGAGACACTATCACTGAAGCAATAATCTGCCAGAAAGCCAGCGTCATTTTCAGTGATCTCGTGCTTGCTCAGGCTGAAGCCGACACAGAAAGGAACATCGAAGCAGGAACCCCCAGAGTTCAAGGCTTCTCGTGGGTAGTTTGAAAAATTTAAGAGAAGCTCGGGCATTCATTCAGTGGTGTGTCATGAGGAGGCTGCAAGGTCGGACACGAAAGCAGCCGAAGCCTTTGTTATGACGTTCAACAAGTTGACTGTCTGGGAAGGCTTCAGTCCCCAGCAAGTCTTCAATTGCGACAAGACGGCGCCTTTTAATGTGATGAGGAGGGCTAATGGAAAAGCCTGGGTAAGAAGACAATTGTTTATCGGGTGGATAAATCTCACCCTTCGTCAATTTTGGAAGGAGTATTTTGATATTGTCAAATGCCTCAAAATGATCGATCAAGCATAGCAGGAGGTTTCGAGGCGCACCTTGAACTCTGCTTGGTAGATGTGGCCTGATGTCGTCTCCGCACAAGATTTCAAGGGCCTCCACGCACACCAAATTGAAGACGATTCCGAAAATGTTGATGAACCTAAACCTGTTGCTCAATCTGAAGTTGCAAAGATCGTTACACCCGGGAAGGCCATGGGTCTGGAAGTTGATGAGGCCGACATCAATGAGCTTATCCAGGAGCACCGAGGAGCTTATCCAGGAGCACCGAGGAACTTACGACAGATGGCCTGAAGGAGTTGGAGGCCATGCGAGTGAACATCGTTCAGGAAGAGTACAGCGGGGGCGAGGAGGATGACCCACTGACAACAGCAGAAATTAAAGAGGGTCTAGATGGCAACTTTAAAATGGTGGCTCTCGTAGAAAAAACACACCCAGAAAAAAATTGTCACAGGTCGTGCGCTGGAGTACTGTAATGGTTTGCACGAGTTATTTAAGGCAAATTTTAAAAAGCAGGCAGAAACAAGCTTCTTTGGACGAATATTTTACTAAGAGGTAAGCGCCAGCTAAGAAACGAAAGAAAAGTGGCAGCGATGATGCTGGTGCTGTTCCTGCTAAAGCGCAGTTTTCGGTGAATGCGCAGAAAAGCGCTGGAGAGCAGTCAAGAGCTGGCTCTTTGGCAAGAGCTAGCGCACTGGCGAGCATTGACTCTTTGGCAAGAGCTGGCGCATTGGATCCGAGACCACAACTGTACAAGAGAGCCCTGGATCTGAGAGCGCAAGTGAGCAGGAGACTGTTGGATCTGAGAGCGCAGGTGCGCAGGAGAGCGCTGGCGCACAGTAAGGCACTGTGTAGGGTTTAGGGTTTTGTGCAGTCTCCCTAGAATGTGCAGAAGCGTGTGACTGGTCGCGCAAAGGCGGGTGCCTGGGCACGCGATTACGGGTGAGAACTGGCGCGCGTGCCCATAAGAGGGTTGGCGCGGGTGCGGAGGAATGCTAGCGCAGGCGAACGATGGTGAGCAGAGATCGTTGGCGCACAGGCGCAGGAGAGAGCTGGCGCGCGCGGAAGACTGCTGGCGCACAGGACAACAATGGCGCAAGACCGTGGGAGCGTGATGGAGCGCAGAATGCTGGCGTGTAGGTGCAGGAAATCGTTGGCGAGCAGGAGACTGAAGTTGTGTTGCACTGGTGATCTGCGCTGTTAGGTCAGCCGGTCAGCTGGAAGGATGATCAGGGACTGGGATGTGCCCTTTGAACATCCAACGATGGGGATCGTGAACGATCCACAGAAGAGTCCAGGACCGAAGTCCTAGGACTAACTGCAGCGCAAGGTTGCACTGGTAGGTTGGCACGTCAGCTGGCAGGACGATCAGGAACTGGGATGTGCCCTTTGGAAGGGCGAACATCCACCGATGGAGATCGTGAACGATCCACAAAAGCGTCCAGGACCGAAGTCCAAGGACTAGCAGTAGCGCAAAGTTGCGCTGGTAGGACGATCAGGAACTGATGACGCCCATGAGGGCTGGTGGACCAGCAAGCTGACCTTCAGCAGTAGCGATCCTCTGAAGAGGAGTCTCTATGAGTGCCCCCTGTCACGAACAAGAGGTGATCACTTCGCAGGAGAGACTTTCCTAAGACTATGCTCCGCCCCGAAAGGAAGAGACTCAGCAAGGGGGGAGTGTAGGTTAGGCGAAGACAGCAACAGCCGTAGGAGTCGAAGTGATTAAGATGCAGGAAGTTCTCCCTTGGAAGGAGGAAACAACCTTTCCTCGAAGATGAAGTGCTGATCAGGTGTTGCCACGGGCGTACTCCTAAGAGAAGGGATGACGGCCATGATGACATCCTATGAGGGTCGGCAGTGACAGCAGATTCCCCAGGCACGAACAGAATAGCTCTGCTTCGTTGGCAATCTTAGTCGAACAAAGAAAACTGCACAGGTAACTGAGGAAAATAAAATAAATTATGTAAAAAAAAATTCCCTAAGGAGGAACACCTAGTCTGCGACGGAGAAAGGGACCACCGAGGGAACAAACGTAAAATAAGTATTGCGCCCTCCCTTTCCAAGTCGACATCGACGGGAGAAAGAGGGCGGAAAGAAATTGTAATAAAACAAGAATTACAATTATTTAAATCACCTAAAGAATAATCAGTGGGAGTGGTAGCAAGCTACCACCCCTAACCCCCGCTAACTAGTGGTGTGGGTAGTAAACCCTCGCTAAATTTTAATGGCACGTCATTTCACCTCCGCCGAAAGTATAACTCCAAATAAATAGTGTGGTTTGTATTCCAGTTACAAATCAAATGACATTCGTAAATAATTTGTATTTTTCCCTAACTAATACAAACCTGTAGTTATTTACATATAGATATAGCTTTTGGCAGAGAACCTGTAATAAAACAAGAATTACAATTATTTAAATCAGCTAAAAAATATTCACTAATAGGGAGAACCACTTATCCTCCGAAGGGAAGTGTTCCCCACGGAGAAGAGGCTGAAAAGTTAAAATTAAAAACAATTATAATTTCAATTAAATGATAAACTATCGGAAGCGCAACCTAACCCGCGAACGGGAAAGGTGCTCCCCCCGTTAGTAGACTGTCGGAGGTCCATGAAAGGTGAACGGTCTTGAGAAGAGAAAGACCGTAGTCAATCTCTGAGAGGAAACACTCTCTTCGCTCAGTAATCCATGTTTCCCGTAGAAAGAGGGAAAGGCGAAGATAACGACAGTTGAACGAGGAGGGTCCAAACGATGACGATTCCCCTGCGGCGGCAGCCGAGCCAACGGTAGTTATATGCCAACGGGAAGACCGATGGACAAGGGGGGAGAGGTTGGAAGGGAAGGTTCCCTGGCCTTGCGCAAGTCTTGAGAACCTGTCGTATATATATCACACGTATAGCACAAACACTGAAAAGAAAACTTACAACATTTCAATTCATATATATATACATAAACAATAAGAATGTTTAGTATATATATATATATATATAATATATATATATATATATATAATATATATATATATATATATAACATATATATATATATATATATATATATATATATATATATATATATATATATATATATACTGTATACTATAGATAAGGAAAATTAAGTTAAAAGAAAAAATTAATGGCAGTCCAGAATAGGCGAGGAGGAAGAGCGGAAACAACCGCTCTCCATCCGAGCCAAAAGTGAGCTAAATCACCAGTGTGTGAGTGGGAGTGGTACCAAGCTACCACCCCTAACCCCCGATAACTAGTGGTGTGGGTAGTTAACCCTCGCTAAATTTTAATGGCTCGTCATTTCAGCTCCGCCGGAAGTATAACTCCTAATAAATACATGTAGCGTGGTTTGTATTCCAATTACGAAACAAATGACATTCGTAAATTACTTGTATTTTTCCCTAACTAATACAAACCTGTAGTTATTTATATATAGATATAGCTTTTGGCGGAGAGAACCTGCAATAAAACAAGAATTACAATTATTTAAATCAGCTGAAAAATAATCACTAATAGGGAGAACCACTTATCCTCTGAAGCGAAGTGTTCACCACGGAGAAGAAGCTGAAAAGTTAAAATTTAAAACAATTATAATTTCAATTAAATAATAAACTATCGGAAGCGCAACCTAACCCGCGAACGGGAAAGGTGCTCCCCCCGTTAGTAGACTGTCAGAGGTCCATGAAAGGTGAACGGTCTTGAAAAGAGAAAGACCGTAGTCAATCTCTGAAAGGGAAACACTTTCTTCGCTCAGTAATCCATGTTTCCCGTAGAAAGAGGGAAAGGCGAAGATAACGACAGTTGAACGAGGAGGGTCCAAACGATGACGATTCCCCTGCGGCGGCAGCCGAGCCAACGGTAGTTATATGCCGACTAGAAGACCGATGGACAAAGGGGGAGAGGTTGGAAGGGAAGGTTCCCTGGCCTTGCACAAGTCTTGAGAACCTGTCGTATATGTATCACACGTATAGCACAAACACTGAAAAGGAAACTTACAACATTTCAATTCATATATATATACATAAACAATAAGAATGTTTTATATATATATATATATATATATATATATATATATATATATATATATATATATATATATATATATATATATATATATACTGTATACTATAGATAAGAAAAATTAAGTTAAAAGAAAAAATTAATGGCAGTCCAGAATAGGCGAGGAGGAAGAGCGGAAACAACCGCTCTCCATCCGAGCCAAAAGTGAGCTAAATCACCTGTGCGTGAGTGGGAGTGGTACCAAGCTACCACCCCTAACCCCCGATAACTAGTGGTGTGGGTAGTTAACCCTCGCTAAATTTTAATGGCTCGTCATTTCAGCTCCGCCAGAAGTATAACTCCAAATAAATAGTGTGGTTTGTATTCCAGTTACGAAACAAAAGACATTCGTAAATAACTTGTATTTATCCATAACTAATAGAAACCTGTAGTTATTTATATATAGCTATAGCTTTTTGGCGGAGAGAATCTGCAATAAAACAAGAATTACAATTATTTAAATCAGCTGAAAAATATTCACTAATAGGGAGAACCACTTATCCTCCGAAGGGAAGTGTTCCCCACGGAGAAGCTGAAAAGTTAAAATTAAAAACAATTATATTTCAATTAAATAATAAACTACTTGAAGCGCAACCTAACCCGCGAACGGGAAAGGTGCTCCCCCCGTTAGTAGACTGTCGGAGGTCCATGAAAGGTGAACGGTCTTGAGAAGAGAAAGACCGTAGTCAATCTCTGAGAGGAAACACACTCTTCGCTCAGTAATCCGTTTCCTGTAGAAAGAGAGAAAGGCGAAGACAAAAACAGTTGAACGAGGAGGGTCCAAACGATGACGATTCCCCTGCGGCGGCAGCCGAGCCAACGGCAGTTGTATGCCGACGGGAAGACCGATGGACAAGGGGGGAGAAGTTGGAAGGGAAGGTTCCCTGGCCTTGCACAAGAGTCTTGAGAACCTGTCGTATATGTATCACACGTAAAGCACAAAAAAAAATATTAACCTTAGGTGCGTGGAACATCCGCACCCTTCAAGACGTGACGAACACCAACCGCCCGGAACGACGTACAGCCCTCGTCTGCAAGGAACTAGCCCGTTTCAATGTTGATGTGGCGGCTCTTAGCGAGACCAGACTACCCGAAGAGGGCAACATCAGGGAAGCTGGAACAGGCTACACCATCTTCTGCAAAAGGCAAGGCCCTAGAGGAGCCTCGCATCCACAGTGTCGGCTTCGCCATCCGTTCCCAGCTAGTGCAGCAGCACAACCTCGCTCCCAAGGCCATCAGTGAGCGCCTGATGACTGTCCGCATCCCCATCACGCGGGACAGACATCTCACCCTGATCTCTGTCTACGCCCCGACTATGACCTCAACCGATGTTAACAAAGCTGCCTTCTACACCCAGCTCGACCGCACCATCCAGGCAGTGCCCGCCAATGACAAGCTCGTTGTGCTTGGCGACTTTAATGCCCGAGTAGGCAAAGACCATCGCTTGTGGGAGGGAATCATCGGCCGCCATGGCATTGGAAATTGCAACGCCAATGGCCAACTCCTACTGGGTCTGTGTGCAGAACACCAACTTGTGGTAACCAACACCATCTTCCAGTTACCAAAACGACAAAAGACCACATGGAGACACCCACGGTCTAAACACTGGCACACCCTGGACTACGTCCTGACCAGAGCCAGAGACCGAGGAGACGTCCGCATCACCCGATCCATGCCCGGAGCGGACGACTGCTACGGACCACAGACTCCTCATCTCCCGACTCTCCGTGACGACCCTACGACCACCCAGAAGGGCACCTGACAGCGTACCACACCAACGCTTTGATTGTAGTAAGCTCCGCAACCCACAGGTGGCACAGAACTACAAGGAGGCCTGCGAACAATACCTCGCAGACCCTATGGGTCAGGCCACTGTCGAGCACCACTGGACCACCCTCAGAAACGCCATGGCCCGTGCCGCGGAGGAAACACTAGGCTTCACCACCAAGAAACGGCAGGATTGGTTTGATGAGAATGATGCTACCATCTCTCTTCTCATTGAAACCAAACGACAAGCACGCCTGACTTTGGAAAACCAACCAACAGCAGCTAACAAATGTGCTCACAAGGTGGCTGAAGCTGGTTGCCAAAGAGGTATCCGTGAAGCCCAGAACACCTGGTGGCAAAGAAAAGCTGCAGAAATACAGAGTTTCGCTGACCAACGTGACCTGCGCAGCTTCTATGCAGCAACAAAAGAAATATTCGGTCCCACACGGTCATCAGTGGGCAGCCTGAAGGACGCGGATGGGGCCACGACCATCACCGACAGCGAGGGCATCCTGGCCAGGTGGAGGTCTCACTTTGAGAACCTCCTCAATGACCAAGCAGACACCCCAGACGATCTCCAGCGAATGACCCCGCAGCATCCCGTCCGTCACTGGATGGCACTACCACCCTCCATCCATGACTTCAACAAGGCCCTGCAGCGCATGAAGCCCGGCAAAGCCCCAGGGCCAGACATCCCGTTGGAGCTCCTCACTCACGGTGGCCCCGGCTTGAGGAACCGTTTGATGCTTCTTATACTGAAAATATGGGAGACCAAGACCCCCCCCCCCCCAGTGACTTCCGCGATGCAAACATCACTACCATCTTCAAGAAGGGAGACAGGGAGAACTGTAACAACTACCGGGGAATATCACTACTAAGCATCGCGAGTAAGATTTTCGCTCGGATTCTCCTTGACCGCCTCCTTATTCTCGCAGAAGACGTCTTGCCAGAGTCCCAGTGCGGCTTTCGACCTTCCCGCGGGACCATAGACATGATCTTCTGTGCGCGACAAATACAAGAGAAGAGCCTCGAACAACAACAGCCCATAATGTTCATCTTCTGGGATTTGAAAAAGGCCTTCGACAAAGTACCTCGACCTGCCATGTGGGCTGTCCTCAAAAGATATGGCTGCCCACCCGATTTTGTCAAGCTGGTGCGTGCCCTCCATGACGGAATGGTTGGGAGAGTCTGCCACCAGAACTCTCTTTTAGACCCATTCCCCATCAACGGCGGCCTGAAGCAGGGCTGTGTTCTGGCCCCGACGTGTTTCTCGCTATACACCGCAGCAATGCTCAACGAGATTCCCCCAGACACACCCTCAGTCGACCTACGTTTCCGCATGGATGGAGGCGCTTTCAACCTCGCTAGACTCCGCATCAGAACCAAGACCACCTTGTGTGCAGTGCGAGAACTGCAGTATGCTGACGACAATGCCACCCCAGGTCAGACGGCAGAGGACCTGCAGTCGTTAGCTGATGCATACAACTCTGCCTACGAACGCTTTGGGATGCAAGTCAACTCAGACAAAACCAAGACCCTCGTCCAACATCCACCAGGACTGATGCTCCCCAACTTCAATACCACAGTGAATGACCAACCGTTAGAACAAGTGGACCAGATCTCCTACCTAGGGAGCATCCTAACATCAGCTCCCACAAGCAAAAAGGACGTGGAGAACAGGATCAGGGCAGCCCACTCCGCCTTTGGCCGACTCAACCGCCGCGTATTTAACAACCACGCACTAACAATGACCACCAAAATAATGGTGTTCAGGGCAGTAGTCCTCTCCACGCTCCTGTATGCATGTGAAACATGGACGCTATATAGTAACGATCTTAAAAACCTAGAACGCTTCCAACAAATGAAACCGAGGCAGATCTTGAAAATCCCCTGGGAGAGCCACACCACCAACATTGAACTCTTAGAACGTGCCTCGCTGTCCAGCGTGGAGGCCACCATCATCCACCACCGCCTCCGCTGGATAGGACACGTGCATAGGATGGAGCCATCTAGGCTCCCAAAGAAAATATTCTAGCGAGAACTGACCCAGGGCACCAGACCACGAGGAGCCCCGAAAATGCGCTATAAAGATCAACTAAAGCGCACCCTGGCTCTAACTGACATCGATCCATCCTCATGGGAAGAAACAGCCAGGGACAGGAAAACCTGGAGGAGTACAGTACACCATGGCACCGTGGACTTCGAGGAGAGGAGGAGACAAAATGAGGAGGCTAGGAGGAGAAGAAGGAGAGAGCGATTAGAACAGCCCCGCCCACCACCTACCCTCCCTTGTGAACACTGTCCGCGACTCTTCCACCACAGACTAGGACTTAACAGCCACATCAGACATAAGCACCCACCCCATAGATAGGAGGCTGATGGCTAACGACAGAACCTAATACTCGGACACGAGTGGGCGCCGACGACGACGAAAGCACAAACACTGAAAAGGAAACTTACAACATTTCAATACATATAAATTTACATAAACAATAAGAATGTTTTATTATATATATATATATATATATATATATATATATATATATATATATATATATATATATATATATATATATATATATATATATATATATATATATATATATATATATATATATATATAAGAAAAAGCAAGTTAAGAAAAAATTGATGGCAGTTCAGAATAGGCGAGGAGGAAGAGCGGAAACAACCGCTCTCCAGCAGAGCCAAAAGTGAGCTGAATCACCAGTGTGAGAGTGGGAGTGGTAGCAAGCTACCACCCCTAACCCCAGCTAACTAGTGGTGTGGGTAATTAACCCTCGCTAAATTTTAATGGCTCGTCATTTCAGCTCCGCCGAAAGTATAACTCCAAATAAGTAGCGTGGTTTGCATTCCAGTTACAAAACAAATGACATTCGTAAATAATTTGTATTTTTCCATTACTAATATAAACCTGTAGTTATTTATGTATAGATATAGCTTTTGGCGGAGAGAACCTGTAATGAAAGAAGAATTACAATTATTTAAATCACCTAAAAAATATTCACTTAATAGGGAGAACCACTTATCCTCAGGCGAAGACAACATCAGTTGAACGAAGAGGGTCCACACGATGACGATTCTCCTGCGGCTGCAGCCGAGCCAACGGTACTTATATGCTGACGGGAAGACCGATGTACAAGAGGGGAGAGGTTGGAAGGGAAGGTTCCCTGGCCTTGCGCAAGAGTCTTGAGAACCTGTCGTATATGTATCACACATATAGCACAAACACTGAAAAGGAAACTTACAACATTTCAATATATATAATTATACACAAACAATAAGAATGTTTTATTATATATATATATATATATATATATATATATATATATATATATATATATATATATATATATATATATATATATATATATATAAAGAAAAACAAGTTAACAGAAAAAATTAATGGCAGTCCATAATAAGCGAGGAGGAATAGCGGAAACAACCGCTCTCCATCCGAGCCAAAAGTGAGCTAAATCACCAGTGTGAGTGGGAGTGGTAGCAAGCTACCACCCCTAAGCCCCGCTAACTAGTGGTGTGGGTAGTTAACCCTCGCTAAATTTTAATGGCTCGTCATTTCAGCTCCGCCAAAAGTATAACTCCAAATAAATAGCGTGGTTTGCATTCAAGTTACGAAACAAATGACAATAGCTTTTGGCGGAGAGAACCTGTAATAAAACAAGAATTACAATTATTCAAATCAGCTGAAAAATAATCACTAATAGAGAGAACCACTTATCCTCAGGAGGGAAGTGTTCCCCACGGAGCAGAAGCTGAAAAGTTAAAATTAAAAACAATTATAATTTCACTCCAATAATTGAGAAAAACTATCGAAAGCATAACCTAACCCGCGAACGGGAAAGGTGCTCCCCCCGTTAGTAGATTGTCGGAGGTTCAAGAAAGGTGAACGGTCTTGAGAAGAGAAAGACTGTAGTTAATCTCTGAGAGGAAACACTCTCTTCGCTCAGTAATCCATGTTTCCCGTAGAAAGAGGGAAAGGAGAAGCCAACAACAGTTGAACGAGGAGGGTCCAAATGATGACGATTCCCCTGCTGCAGCGGCCGAGCCAAAGGTAGTTATATGCCAGCGGGAAGACCGATGGACAAGGGGGGAGAGGTTGGAAGGGAAGGTTCCCTGGCCTTGCGCAAGTCTTGAGAACCTGTCGTATATGTATCACACATACAGCATAAACACTGAAAAGGAAACTTACAACATTTCAATACATATATATATACATAAACAATAAGAATGTTTTATTATATATATATATATATATATATATATATATATATATATATATATATATATATATATATATATATACTGTATACTGTATATAAGGAAAATTAAGTTAAAAGAAAAAATTAATGTCAGTCCAGAATAGGCGAGGAGGTAGAGCGGAAACAACCGCTCTCCATTCGAGCCAAAAGTGAGCTAAATTACTAGTGTGTGAGTGGGAGTGGTAGCAAGCTACCACCCCTAACCCCCGCTAACTAGTGGTGTGGATAGTTAACCCTCGCTAAATTTTAATGGCTCGTCATTTCAGCTCCGACGAAAGTATGACTCCAAATAAATAGCGTGGTTTGTATTCCAGTTACGAAACAAATGATTCGTAAATAATTTGTATTTTTCCCTAACTAATACAAACCTGTAGTTATTTATATATAGATATAGCTTTTGGTGGAGAGAATCTGTAATAAAACAAGAATTACAATTATTTAAATCAGCTAAAAAATATTCATTAATAGGGAGAACCACTTATCCTCCGAAGCGAAGTGTTCCCCACGGAGAAAAAGCTGAAAAGTTAAATTTAAAAACAATTATAATTTCAATTAAATAATTGACGAAAACTATCGGAAGCACAACCTAACCCGTGAACAGGAAAGGTGCTCCCCACGTTAGTAGACTGTCGGAGGTCCATGAAAGGTGAACGGTCTTGAGAAGAGAAAGACCGTAGTCAATCTCTGAGAGGAAACACTCTCTTCGATCAGTAATCCGTTTCCTGTAGAAAGAGGGAAAGGCGAGGACAGCAGCAGTTGAACGAAGAGGGTCCAAACGATGACGATTCCCCTGCGGCAGCAGCCGAGCCAACGGTAGTTATATGACGACGGGAAGACCGATGGACAAGGGGAGAGAGGTTGGAAGGGAAGGTTCCCTGGCCTTGCGCAAGTCTTGAGAACCTGTCATATATGTATCACACATATAGCATAAACACTGAAAAGGAAACTTAAAACATTTCAATACATATATATATACATAAACAATAAGAATTTTTTATTACATATATATATATATATATATATATATATATATATATATATTTATATATATATATATATATATATATATATATATATATATATATATATATATATATATATATATAATATATATATGTATACTGTATACTATATATAAGGAAAATTAAGTTTAAAGAAAAAATTGATAGCAGTCCAGAATATGCGAGGAGGAAGAGCGGAAACAACCGCTCTCCATCCGAGCCATAATTGATTGATTGATTGATTGAAAGTTTTCTGGCATCCTGACATCTAAGGTCATTGACGCCGATACCATTTACTGTATATGAAAATTAAAAGAGAATTCGATTAAAACCATAAAAATTAAGAAGTCATTAAATTAGTTAAATAGTTTTCAGAAGACCTGCTTCTGAAATAAATCTAAAAATTCCGCTCGCATAGTAAGACACATCATGTCCAAGAATCTTGGCAAGGATAAACCTGCCATCCTCACCTCGAGCCTCAAACAGATATCTATTTCTTAAGTTAGTAAAATTAGGGCATTCGGTCAACAAATGCCTCACTGTTAAAGGTACTAAGCAGTCCTCGCAATACGGTTGGTGTTGGCCCTTCAGCAGAAACTCGTGTGTCAACCGTGTGTGACCAATACGGAGACGACAAAGTGTCGTCTCCCATTTTCGGGGAATCATGTTATACCTCCAAGGTGATATGATATTTGTTACTTCCCTCATTTTATTGCCATCTTGACTGTCCCAGTGCTGTTGCCATTTATCACTAACCAATTTCTTGATGTAAGGTAGGAGATCGTTACATGGAATGGGATACCTCCTTGGTAGCAACTCGGATGCCGCATTCTTCGCCAGTAAATCTGCCTTCTCATTCCCAGACACACCTACATGTGCTGGAACCCAACAAAATCGAACAGTTATACCTTTCCGTCCAATAATAAAAAGCCATTCTAAAATCTTTAAAACTAGAGGGTTACTAGAATTAAAAACTTCTAAAGCTTGAAGAACACTCCTTGCATCACTAAAAATTGTAAAATTACCCTCCTTTAACAAAGCTATTTTCTCAATAGCGGTTAATATGCCATACAGTTCGGCAGTAAATATGGAAGCTGTTAGAGGAAGTGCACCTCTACAATTAAAATCATTACTATGTACTCCAAATCCAACGCCAGCATCAGATTTGGAGCCATCAGTATATATAAAAGTCGATCCCCTATGTTCTTCGACATGTTCCATAAAAAGAGACCTGGATTCTAAGTCAGTCATATTCTTCTTAACTCCAATAAAGTATTTACAAAAAGATATGTCAGGTAATTTCCATGGAGGCGTTGATGATACCTTGAATGGAAGTACCTTATTTCTAATTATATCCAGACTATTTAAAAATCGTTTCACCCGAAAGCCATAAGGTTGAGGAGATTTTGGGTGCAACTCCAAGTATGATGCGTGTCTTACAAGGCTTGCAGTCTGAAAGGCTAGAGAGCTAGGGAGTCTTTGCAATCTAAACCAATACCGAAGAATGGAAGACATTCGGTAAAGGTCTAGAGGTAACTCTCCAGCATTAACAATGAGACTTGGGATAGGCGAGGTTTTAAAAGCTCCAGTAGATAATCTAATACCTGCATGATGTATCGAGTCTAATATTTTTAACCGGCTTGGGGTGGCTGAGGAATATACCTCACAACCATAACTAATTTTGGAAAAAATCAAGGCCTTGTATAATTTTAAAATAGTATTGCGGTCTGCCCCCCATGATGTATGGGCCAATACTTTTAAGATATTCAGAGCTTCAACACATTTAGCTTTTAGCGCTTTTAGGTGAGAAACCCATGTAAGTCTACAGTCAAATATCAAACCTAAAAATTTGGTTTCCGATACACATGGTATCCGTTGACCTTTAATGTATATATCCGGGTCTGGATGTACTCCCCGGATACGACAAAAATGGACAATGGTAGTTTTACTTGTCGAGAACTTAAATCCATTCATGTCAGCCCACTGGATAATTTTATCAATAGAGAGTTGGATTTTTCTCTCAACCATTGCCATTCTAGTGCCAGCAAATGATATTGAGAGATCATCCACAAATAATGTTGAGAGAACATCCTGGGGAATGGCTGAGGATATCCCATTAATTGCTAGTGCAAAAAGGGTTACACTCAGCACACTACCCTGAGGAACTCCTTCTTCCTGGCACTTACTCTCTGATAGAGTTTCCCCAACTCTCACTTGAAAAACTCTACGTGAAAGAAATGCCTGAATAAATAGTGGCAGCTCTCCTCTCAATCCCAATTCATGAATGGTTTTAAGAATACCATATCTCCATGTGGTATCATATGCCTTTTCAAGGTCAAAAAATACTGTAACATGGTGCTGTTTGGAAGCAAAGGCTTCACATATAGAAGACTCAAGTCGTATCAACACATCAGTCGTTGAGTGCATTTTTCGGAATCCACATTGAATCGGTGATAAAATACCTTTTTTTTCAAGGTACCATATCAGCCTTGCATTGACCATCTTCTCCATGATTTTACATAAACAAGATGTCAATGCAATAGGACGATAGTTTGCTGCTAAAAACTTGTCTTTACCGGGTTTTAAAAAAGCTAAAATAATGGCTAGTTCCCAAACACTTGGGTAACTACGATCATGCCATATTCTATTAATAATACTTAAAATAAATAGCTTTGTATTAAAATGTACATGTTTAATCATTGCATATGGAATTCCATCGGGTCCAGGGGCTGTATCGTTGCAATGAGCAAGTGCGGAATCAAATTCTCTTTCAGTGAAAGGAGAATTATACGACTCTTCCCTTCTTGTTGCAAAATTTAAAATTTTCTTTTCTTCAGTGCTCCTATACTGGTGACCAGGGGCTCCTTCACACTTGCTAGATACATTTGAAAAATGATTAGCCAGGGCATTGCTAACTTCATTTGCTTCAGTTACATACTGGCCATTCACCCTCAACACTGGTGGTGGGTTGGGGGTGAATTTGCCAGCTATCTTTTTTACTTTCCTCCACACAGAAGATGGTGGTGTTCTACTGTTAATGGAGGAAACAAAAGACATCCATGACTGGCGCCTTGCTTCTTTCATGGCACGACGGAACTGTGCTCTACATTTCTTGTACATAATTAAATTCTCATCAGTTCTGCGTCTACGCAATCGTGTTAGAGATCTTCTTGTGGCTCTGTGGAGTGCAGTTAGTTCTGAAGACCACCACGGGACTGGTCGTCGTTTGAATAACCCTGTTGTTTTGGGAATTGAATTGACTCCTGCTGTATGAAGAGTTCCATTCAGTAGGTCTATGGCATCATCAACACTTTCAAACTGTTCTGCTCTCCCTTCGATTTCACTTAGCTCACAAAATTTAACCCAGTCTGCCTTGTCTAGATTCCAACGTGGCAATCTTTGCAAAGGCGGATCCTTGTTGGTGTTTATAATGATTGGTGCATGATCACTAGTATGCCAATCGTCTAATGTCCTCCAATCAAAGTCAAGAAGGCAGTTAGAGCTTGCAATTGAAAGGTCAATGCATGACAAAGTACCTGTCTGAACATGGAAGTGTGTGGGCTCTCCTGTATTAAGGAGTCCCACATCCTCATTCTCCACAATTGATGAGATAATATTGCCCCTTGTGTTGGCCAAAACATCACCCCATAAAGGATGTCTACCATTCATATCTCCCAGTAAGAGAAAAGGTTGAGGGAGTTGTTGAATGACCTCTGCTAAATCATCATATAAAATATCATCATTTGGAGGTAAGTACAGAGAGCATATTGTATATTTTCTCCCTATATCAATTTGTACAACAACTGCCTGCAGGGTTGTACGTATAGATATAGGTATTTGGGGAACATCTCGACGAATGTACATGAGACTTCCGCCATGGCTCCCTACTCCGTGATCATAAGGTGTCCTATAACTAATATATTCGCGAGGACAAGGGGTATTAGCATCAAGCTTGCTCTCCTGGAGACATACAATTATGGGGGAATGCTCGTGAATTAAGAGCTTAAGTTCTTCATATTTGGCCCTCAAACCCTGACAATTCCATTGCAAAATGGATGAAAAAACTATGTATTATTTTCTGGAAGACATCTTTGATGAGGTCTTCCCATTGACAGTTTTTGATTTGACAATATTTTCTGTAGGCTTCTTAAGTTTGGGTCTTGATAAATTAGGTTTTATATTAGCCTTTTCAGTGTTGTTGTTACCTATTTCTTGTGGGGGATGGTGGACCTCCACTTGAATTTTTGATTGATTCAAGAAGTTTTCCTGTTGATCTGAAATATCAACAGGCAAAACATCATATCTATTTGATGACATAACTTTTGTGTTTTTAATGGATGGGGGTGAGAGAGATGGAGGTCTCTCTCTTTTCCTATTGACAGGTGGTGATTTATTAGGTTTTGATGCTTTCCCCACAACAGGCGCACCTGATAATTCTGTTTCATGTGGAACCTCCATCAAATCAGGCAAAGATATAGCCTGAGAGAGGTTAGAATTATCCTTTGTAGTGGGGGACAAAGGTTTACTAGAGGTGAGAAAGGTCTTACGTGATATTCTTGCCTTATCCTCTAGAATTCTATCAGAAGATGGCAAATTTCTTTTCTGGGGAATAGAGGCAGTATTAGGTGGGCTGGATGTCTCCTGCCTCATTTTTTCTCCGGATTTCAATACTTTTGCATAACTTGCTGATTTACTCAATAGTCTCTTGGCATGCCCCACACTTATGTGTTCAATACTGGATTTATTGAGAGCAGCCTCTTCTAATTTATATTGCTGGCCGTTCCTATCCGTAGATTTGTGATTCAAATTGCAGTTTATACAATTGGCCTCTAGTGTACAGTCTCCATGGTAAACATTAGAGCATGTACTACACATTTTATCATTCTTACATACTTTAGATGGATGCCCATATCTATAGCAATTAAAACATTGCAGCGGCTTCTGCTTAAAAGTTCGCACTTTAATTCGTTCATTCTCTATGTAAATGTGGAAAGGCACATCAGCATCCTGGAAAGTCAGGATAATCATTGACGTTCCAGGGACTTTATGCACTTTCCACACAGTTAAAGGACACATGGCCAATATCTCCTCTTCTGTGAATTCATATAAGTCTCTATTAAAAACTACTCCCCTTCCATAACTGAAGTTTAGATGGGGTTTCACATCCAGCTTTATGTCTTCGTTATCTGTATTTAAATTGCAAAGTATAACCGATTGAGTTTCTGATTTGGCACTTATTAGGAAACTGTTCTTTCCAAACCGAGATATATCTCCTGGTGCGATAGTACCTACTTTCTTTTGAAGAAATTTACATATTTTGAAATAATTTCCAGTACTCCCTTTTGATTGAGCAATAAGCCACTTTGGGGGTTTTGGCTTTCTCTGGGAAGGTACAACTACCTCTATACTTTTATCAATCCAATCTGCAGGCCTATATACATCCAGATTCTTGGGTACCCGATCGCAAAGAGCACCCTTGAAATTCAAATTACTGATTTTAATATTTATGATATCATTGATAGCTTTGAATGCTTCATCATGGTTATCAAATGATATCCATGAATCCCATTTGTCACCTTCAAGCCTCATCCTAATTTCCCTGATGTGACCATAACATTGAAATAATTTATATAGAACATCGTAATTGGTTTCAATGGGGATCTGAGTGATGTGAAGGATTCGCAAATTCTCCATGTCACCCAAATTACTTTGTTTTGAACATAAGTAGCATGGTCCTTTAGAGTTTCCGGGTCGTCAACAGAGGGGTTAGTTTTAGGAGTAGAAGCAAGCCGGGTTATCCACCTCTTATCGGAGGATTTCAGTCCTCCTATCCCATGTGGCCCAACACGAGAAGAGGCTTCAGCGGGGACCAGTCCTCTATTAGAGAGGGGCTGCCTCTCTTAAGGTGGGCGTACACTGGTCAGTGGGGGTAGTTAGCCCCTCCCACCGACGACTCCAATGCCTAGCGTCACCCATTACCCGCAAATATGGGTGACTTAAAACCGGATCATTGGAGCCCGACTCTTAACAGACTTAGTCTGCACCCAATGGGGTCTGCCAGAGGGTGATGGCGTCTAAATTTGTACAGGTTGAGATGGCATGACATCCATCCCACCCTGCGCCAAATCCAAAGCAGCAGTCAAAACCTAAGTCGTACAAGCTAAAGTCGTCAACAAGTTCATGCCCAAGAGGAAGAGATGGGAGAAAATAAGAAGTAATCAAAGGGACGGAGAGAAAGTGCTGACTAATTTAGTTGGATCAACAGTTGGGCACCGAGGTTCAGTGGGGAAGTAGTTCCCATTGTTCATTAGAGCCCAACTGCTAGTCCCTAAGCCCCCCATCCTCATCAAGGCTTCAGCATCTGGGGGGTCCGAGCCATAAGTGAGCTAAATCACCAGTGTGTGAGTGGGAGTGGTAGCAATCTACCACCCCTAACCCCCGATAACTAGTGGTGTGGGTAGTTAACCCTCGCTAAATTTTAATGGCTCGTCATTTTAGCTCGCCAAAGTTAAACTCCAAATAAATAGTGTGGTTTGTATTCCAGTTACGAAACAAATGACATTCGTAAATAATTTGTAGTTTTCCCTAACTACTAATACAAACCTGTAGTTATTTATATATAGATATAGCTTTTGGTGGAGAGAACCTGTAATAAAACAAGAATTAAAATTATTTAAATCACCTAAAAAATATTCACTAATAGGGAGAACCGCTTATCCTCCGATGGGAAGTGTTCCCCACGAAGATCAAGCTGAAACGTTAAAATTAAAAACAATTATAATTTCAATTAAATAATTGACGAAAACTATCTGAAACGCAACCTATCCCACGAACGGGAAAGGTGCTCCCCCCGTTAGTAGACTGTCGGAGGTCCATGAAAGGTGAACGGTCTTGATAAGAGAAAGACCGTAGTCAATCTCTGAGAGGAAACACTCTCTTCGCTCAGTAATCCAAGTTTCCTGTAGAAAGAGGGAAAGGCGAAGACAACAGTAGTTGAACGAGGAGGGTCCAAACGATGACGATTCCCCTGCGGCGGCAGCCGAGCCAACGGCAGTTGTATGCCGACGGGAAGACCGATGGACAAGGGGGGAGAAGTTGGAAGGGAAGGTTCCCTGGCCTTGCACAAGAGTCTTGAGAACCTGTCGTATATGTATCACACGTAAAGCACAAAAAAAAATATTAACCTTAGGTGCGTGGAACATCCGCACCCTTCAAGACGTGACGAACACCAACCGCCCGGAACGACGCACAGCCCTCGTCTGCAAGGAACTAGCCCGTTTCAATGTTGATGTGGCGGCTCTTAGCGAGACCAGACTACCCGAAGAGGGCAACATCAGGGAAGCTGGAACAGGCAACACCATCTTCTGGAAAGGCAAGGCCCTAGAGGAGCCTCGCATCCACGGTGTCGGCTTCGCCATCCGTTCCCAGCTAGTGCAGCAGCACAACCTCGCTCCCAAGGCCATCAGTGAGCGCCTGATGACTGTCCGCATCCCCATCACGCAGGACAGACATCTCACCCTGATCTCTGTCTACGCCCCGACTATGACCTCAACCGATGTTAACAAAGCTGCCTTCTACACCCAGCTCGACCGCACCATCCAGGCAGTGCCCGCCAATGACAAGCTCGTTGTGCTTGGCGACTTTAATGCCCGAGTAGGCAAAGACCATCGCCTGTGGGAGGGAATCATCGGCCGCCATGGCATTGGAAATTGCAATGCCAATGGCCAACTCCTACTGGGTCTGTGTGCAGAACACGAACTTGTGGTAACCAACACCATCTTCCAGTTACCAAAGCGACAAAAGACCACATGGAGACACCCACGGTCTAAACACTGGCACACCCTGGACTACGTCCTGACCAGAGCCAGAGACCGAGGAGACGTCCGCATCACCCGATCCATGCCCGGGGCGGACGACTGCTGGACGGACCACAGACTCCTCATCTCCCGACTCTCCGTGACGACCCTACGACCACCCAGAAGGGCACCTGACAGCGTACCACACCAACACTTTGATTGTAGTAAGCTCCGCAACCCACAGGTGGCACAGAACTACAAGGAGGCCTGCGAACAATACCTCGCAGACCCTATGGGTCAGGCCACTGTCGAGCACCACTGGACCACCCTCAGAAACGCCATGGCCCGTGCCGCAGAGGAAACACTAGGCTTCACCACCAAGAAACGGCAGGATTGGTTTGATGAGAATGATGCTACCATCTCTCTTCTCATTGAAACCAAACGACAAGCACGCCTGACTTTGGAAAACCAACCAACAGCAGCTAACAAATGTGCTCACAAGGTGGCTGAAGCTGGTTGCCAAAGAGGTATCCGTGAAGCCCAAAACACCTGGTGGCAAAGAAAAGCTGCAGAAATACAGAGTTTCGCTGACCAACGTGACCTGCGCAGCTTCTATGCAGCAACAAAAGAAATATTCGGTCCCACACGGTCATCAGTGGGCAGCCTGAAGGACGCGGATGGGGCCACGACCATCACCGACAGCGAGGGCATCCTGGCCAGGTGGAGGTCTCACTTTGAGAACCTCCTCAATGACCAAGCAGACACCCCAGACGATCTCCTGCGAATGACCCCGCAGCATCCCGTCCGTCACTGGATGGCACTACCACCCTCCATCCATGACTTCAACAAGGCCTTGCAGCGCATGAAGCCCGGCAAAGCCCCAGGGCCAGACAACATCCCGTTGGAGCTCCTCACTCACGGTGGCCCCGGCTTGAGGAACCGTTTGATGCTTCTTATACTGAAAATATGGGAGACCAAGACCCCCCCCCCAGTGACTTCCGCGATGCAAACATCACTACCATCTTCAAGAAGGGAGACAGGGAGAACTGTAACAACTACCGGGGAATATCACTACTAAGCATCGCGAGTAAGATTTTCGCTCGGATTCTCCTTGACCGCCTCCTTATTCTCGCAGAAGACGTCTTGCCAGGGTCCCAGTGCGGCTTTCGACCTTCCCGCGGGACCATAGACATGATCTTCTGTGCATGACAACTACAAGAGAAGAGCCTCGAACAACAACAGCCCATAATGTTCATCTTCTGGGATTTGAAAAAGGCCTTCGACAAAGTACCTCGACCTGCCATGTGGGCTGTCCTCAAAAGATATGGCTGCCCACCCGATTTTGTCAAGCTGGTGCGTGCCCTCCATGACGGAATGGTTGGGAGAGTCTGCCACCAGAACTCTTTCAGAACCATTCCCCATCAACGGCGGCCTGAAGCAGGGCTGTGTTCTGGCCCCAACGTGTTTCTCGCTATACACCCCAGCAATGCTCAACGAGATTCCCCCAGACACACCCTCAGTCGACCTACGTTTCCGCATGGATGGAGGCGCTTTCAACCTCGCTAGACTCCGCGCCAGAACCAAGACCACCTTGTGTGCAGTGCGAGAACTGCAGTATGCTGACGACAATGCCACCCCAGGTCAGACGGCAGAGGACCTGCAGTCGTTAGCTGATGCATACAACTCTGCCTACGAACGCTTTGGGATGCAAGTCAACTCAGACAAAACCAAGACCCTCGTCCAACATCCACCAGGACAGATGCTCCCCAACTTCAATACCACAGTGAATGACCAACCGTTAGAACAGGTGGACCAGATCTCCTACCTAGGGAGCATCCTAACATCAGCTCCCACAAGTAAAAAGGACGTGGAGAACAGGATCAGGGCAGCCCACTCCGCCTTTGCCAGACTCAACTGCCGCGTATTTAACAACCACGCACCAACAATGACCACCAAAATAATGGTGTTCAGGGCAGTAGTCCTCTCCACGCTCCTGTATGCATGTGAAACATGGACGCTATATAGTAACGATCTTAAAAACCTAGAACGCTTCCAACAAATGAAACTGAGGCAGATCTTGAAAATCCCCTGGGAGAGCCACACCACCAACATTGAACTCTTAGAACGTGCCTCGCTGTCCAGCGTGGAGGCCACCATCATCCACCACCGCCTCCGCTGGATAGGACACGTGCATAGGATGGAGCCATCTAGGCTCCCAAAGAAAATATTCTAGCGAGAACTGACCCAGGGCACCAGACCACGAGGAGCCCCGAAAATGCGCTATAAAGATCAACTAAAGCGCACCCTGGCTCTAACTGACATCGATCCTTCCTCATGGGAAGAAACAGCCAGGGACAGGAAAACCTGGAGGAGTACAGTACACCATGGCACCGTGGACTTCGAGGAGAGGAGGAGACAAAATGAGGAGGCTAGGAGGAGAAGAAGGAAAGAGTGATCCACCACCTACCCTCCCTTGTGAACACTGTCCGCGACTCTTTCACCACAGACTAGGACTTAACAGCCACATCAGGCATAAGCACCCACCCCATAGATAGGAGGCCGATGGCTAACGACAGAACCCAATACTCGGACACGAGTGGGCGCTGACGACGACGAAAGCACAAACACTGAAAATGAAACTTACATTTCAATACATATAAATTTACATAAACAATAGGAATGTTTTATTATATATATATATATATATATATATATATATATATATATATATATATATATATATATATATATATATATATATATATATATATAAGAAAAAGCAAGTTAAGAAAAAATTGATGGCAGTCCAGAATAGGCGAGGAGAAAGAGCGGAAACAACCGCTCTCCATCCGAGCCAAAAGTGAGCTAAATCACCAGTGTGAGAGTGGGAGTGGTAGCAAGCTACCACCCCTAACCCCCGCTAACTAGTGGTGTGGGTAATTAACCCTCGCTAAATTTTAATGGCTCGTCATTTCAGCTCCGCCGAAAGTATAACTCCAAATAAGTAGCGTGGTTTGCATTCCAGTTACAAAACAAATGACATTCGTAAATAATTTGTATTTTTCCATTACTAATATAAACCTGTAGTTATTTATGTATAGATATAGCTTTTGGCGGAGAGAACCTGTAATGAAAGAAGAATTACAATTATTTATATCACCTAAAAAATATTCACCTAATAGGGAGAACCACTTATCCTCAGGCGAAGACAACATCAGTTGAACGAAGAGGGTCCACACGATGACGATTCTCCTGCGGCTGCAGCCGAGCCAACGGTACTTATATGCTGACGGGAAGACCGATGGACAAGAGGGGAGAGGTTGGAAGGGAAGGTTCCCTGGCCTTGCGCAAGAGTCTTGAGAACCTGTCGTATATGTATCACACGTATAGCACAAACGCTGAAAAGGAAACTTACAACATTTCAATATATATAATTATACACAAACAATAAGAATGTTTTATTATATATATATATATATATATATATATATATATATATATATATATATATATATATATATGTATATATATATATATATATATATATATATATATATATATATATATATATATATATATATATATATATATATAAAGAAAAACAAGTTAACAGAAAAAATTAATGGCAGTCCATAACAGGCGAGGAGGAAGAGCGGAAACAACTGCTCTCCATCCGAGCCAAAAGTGAGCTAAATAACCAGTGTGAGTGGGAGTGGTAGCAAGCTACCACCCCTAAGCCCCGCTAACTAGTGGTGTGGGTAGTTAACCCTCGCTAAATGTTAATGGCTCGTCATTTCAGCTCCGCCGAAAGTATAACTCCAAATAAATAGCGTGGTTTGTATTCAAGTTACGAAACAAATGACAATAGCTTTTGGCGGAGAGAACCTGTAATAAAACAAGAATCACAATTATTTAAATCAGCTGAAAAATAATCATTAATAGAGAGAACCACTTATCCTCAGGAGGGAAGTGTTCCCAACGGAGAAGAAGCTGAAAAGTTAAAACTAAAAACAATTACAATTTCAATTAAATAATTGAAAAAAACTATCGGAAGCGCAACCTAACCCGCGAAAGGGAAAGGTGCTCCCCCCGTTAGTAGACTGTCGAAGGTCCATGAAAGATGAACGGTCTTGAGAAGAGAAAGACCATAGTCAATCTCTAAGAGGAAACTCTCTCTTCGTTCAGTAATCCATGTTTCCCGTAGAAAGAGGGAAAGGCGAAGACAAGGACAGTTGAACGAGGAGGGTCCAAACGATGACGATTCCCCTGCGGCGGCAGCCGAGCCAATGGTAGTTATATGCCGACGGGAACACCGATGGACAAGGGGGGAGAAGTTGGAAGGGTAAGTTCCCTGGCCTTGCGCAAGTCTTCAGAACCTGTCGCATATGTATCACACGTATAGCATAAACACTGAAAAGGAAACTTACAACATTCTAATACATATATAAATACATAAACAATAATGTTTTATTATGTATATATATATATATATATATATATATATATATACATATATATATATATATATATATATATAAGGAAAAATAAGTTAAGAGAAAAAATTAATGGCAGTCAAGAATAGGCGAGGAGGAAGAGCTGAAACAACCGCTCTCCATCAGAGCCAAAAGTGAGCTAAATCACCAGTGTGTGAGTGGGAGTGGTAGCAAGCTACCACCCCTAACCCCTGCTAACTAGTGGTGTGGGTAGTTAACCCTCGCTAAATTTTAATGGCTCGTCATTTCAGCTCCGCCGGAAGTATAACTCCAAATAAATACATATAGCGTGGTTTGTATTCCAATTACGAAACAAATGACATTTGTAAATAACTTGTATTTTTCCGTAACTAATACAAACCTGTAGTTATTTATATATAGATATAGCTTTTAGCGGAGAGAACCTGTAATAAAACAAGAATCACAATTATTTAAATCAGCTAAAAAATATTCACTAATAGGGAGAACCACTTATCCTCCGAAGGGAAGTGGTCCCCACGGAGAAGAAGCTAGTTAAAAGAAAAAATTAATGGTAGTCCAGAATAGGCGAGGAGGAAGAGCGGAACAACCGCTCTCCATCCGAGCCAAAAGTGAGCTAAATCACCAGTGTGTGAGTGGGAGTGGTACCAAGCTACCACCCCTAACCCCCGATAACTAGTGGTGTGGGTAGTTAACCCTCGCTAAATTTTAATGGCTCGTCATTTCACCTCCGCCGAAAGTATAACTCCAAATAAATAGCGTGGTTTGTATTCCAGTTACGAAACAAATGACATTTGTATATAATTTGTATTTTTCTTTAATAGAAACCTGTAGATATTTATATATAGATATAGCTTTTGGCGGAGAGAATCTGCAATAAAACAAGAATTACAATTATTTAAATTAGCTGAAAAATAATCACTAATAGGGAGAACCACTTATCCGCTGAAGCGAAGTGTTCACCACGGAGAAGAAGCTGAAAAGTTAAAATTAAAAACAATTATAATTTCAATTAAATAATTGAGAAAAACTATCGAAGCGCAACCTAACCCGCGAACGGGAAAGGTGCTCCCCCCGTTAGTAGACTGTCGGAGGTCCATGAAAGGTGAACGGACTTGAGAAGAGAAAGACCGTAGTCAATCTCTGACAGGAAACACTCTTCGCTCAGTAATCCATGTTTCCCGTAGAAAGAGGGAAAGGCGAAGACACCAACAGTTGAACGAGGAGGGTCCAAACGATGACAATTCCCCTGCGGTGGCAGCCGAGCCAACAGTAGTTATATGCTGACGGGAAGACCGATGGACAAGGGGGGACAGGTTGGAAGGGAAGGTTCCCTGGCCTCGCGCAA
The DNA here is from genome assembly GCF_036898095.1 of Palaemon carinicauda. Taxonomy (NCBI): domain Eukaryota; kingdom Metazoa; phylum Arthropoda; class Malacostraca; order Decapoda; family Palaemonidae; genus Palaemon; species Palaemon carinicauda. The sequence goes on from NW_027171827.1 coordinate 410,230, forward strand.
GTCTTGAGAACCTGTCATACAGTATATGTATCACACGTATAGCACAAACTACGCAGATTCTATGCAGCAACAAAGGAAATATTCGGTCCCACACAGTCATCAGTGGGCAGCCTGAAGGACGCGGATGGGGCTACAACCATCACCGACAGCGAGGGCATCCTGGCCAGGTGGAGGTCTCACTTTGAGAACCTCCTCAATGACCAAGCAGACACCCCAGACGATCTCCTGCGAATGACCCGCAGCATCCCGTCCGTCACTGGATGGCACTATCACCCTCCATCCATGACTTCAACAAGGCCCTGCAGCGCATGAAGCCCGGCAAAGCCCCAGGGCCAGACAACATCCCGTTGGAGCTCCTCACTCACGGTGGCCCCGCCTTGAGGAACCATTTGATGCTCCTTATACTGAAAATATGGGAGACCAAGACCCCCCCCAGTGACTTCCGCGATGCAAACATCACTACCATCTTCAAGAAGGGAGACAGGGAGAACTGTAACAACTACCGGGGAATATCACTACTAAGTATCACGAGTAAGATTTTCGCTCGGATTCTCCTTGACCGCCTCCTTATTCTCGCAGAAGACGTCCTGCCAGAGTCCCAGTGCGGCTTTCGACCTTCCCGCGGGACCATAGACATGATCTTCTGTGCGCGACAACTACAAGAGAAGAGCTTCGAACAACAACAGCCCATAATTTTCATCTTCTGGGATTTGAAAAAGGCCTTCGACAAAGTACCTCGACCTGCCATGTGGGCTGTCCTCAAAAGATATGGCTGCCCACCCGATTTTGTCAAGCTGGTGCGTGCCCTCCATGACGGAATGGTTGGGAGAGTCTGCCACCAGAACTCTCTTTCAGACCCATTCCCCATCAACGGCGGCCTGAAGCAGGGCTGTGTTCTGGCCCCGACGTGTTTCTCGCTATACACCGCAGCAATGCTCAACGAGATTCCCCCAGACACACCCTCAGTCGACCTACGTTTCCGCATGGATGGAGGCGCTTTCAACCTCGCTAGACTCCACCCCAGAACCAAGACCACCTTGTGTGCAGTGCGAGAACTGCAGTATGCTGACGACAATGCCACCCCAGGTCAAACGGCAGAGGACCTGCAGTCGTTAGCTGATGCACACAACTCTGCCTACGAACGTTTTGGGATGCAAGTCAACTCAGACAAAACCAAGACCCTCGTCCAACATCCACCAGGACTGATGCTCCCCAACTTCAATACCACAGTGAATGACCAACCATTAGAACAGGTGGACCAGTTCTCCTACCTAGGGAGCATCCTAACATCAGCTCCCACAAGCAAAAAGGACGTGGAGAACAGGATCAGGGCAGCCCACTCCGCCTTTGGCCGACTCAACTGCTGCGTATTTAACAACCACGCACTGACAATGACCACCAAAATAATGGTGTTCAGGGCAGTAGTCCTCTCCACGCTCCTGTATGCATGTGAAACATGGACGCTATATAAAAACGATCTTAAAAACCTAGAACGCTTCCAACAAATGAAACTGAGGCAGATCTTGAAAATCCCCTGGGAGAGCCACACCACCAACATTCAAGTCTTAGAACGTGCCTCGCTGACCAGCGTGGAGGCCACCATCATCCACCACCGCCTCCGCTGGATAGGACACGTGCATAGGATGGATCCATCTAGGCTCCCAAAGAAAATATTCTACGGAGAACTGACCCAGGGCACCAGACCACGAGGAGCCCCGAACATGTGCTATAAAGATCAACTAAAGCGCACCCAGGCTCTAACTGACATCGATCATTCCTCATGGGAAGAAACAGCCATGGACAGGAAAACCTGGAGGAGTACAGTACACCATGGCACCGTGGACTTCGAGGAGAGGAGGAGACAAAATGAAGAGGCTAGGAGGAGAAGGAGAGAGCGATTAGAACAGCCCCGCCCACCACCTACCCTCCCTTGTGAACACTGTCCGCGACTCTTCCACCACAGACTAGGACTTAACAGCCACATCAGACATAAGCACCCACCCCAAAGATAGGAAGCTGATGGCTAACGACAGAACCCAATACTCGGACACGAGTGGGCGCCGACGACGACGATAGCACAAACACTGAAAAGGAAACTTACAACATTTCAATACATATATATATACATAAACAATAAAAATGTTTTATTATATATATATATATATATATATATATATATATATATATATATATACTTGTATACTGTATATAAGGAAAATTAAGTTAAAAGAAAAAATTAATGGCAGTCCAAAATAGGCGAGGAGGAAGAGC
>NW_027171827.1:417500-432500 GCF_036898095.1 Palaemon carinicauda
TTAAATAATTGAAAAAAACTATCGGAAGCGCAACCTAACCCGCGAAAGGGAAAGGTGCTCCCCCCGTTAGTAGACTGTTGAAGGTCCATAAAAAGATGGACGGTCTTGAGAAGAGAAAGACCGTAGTCAATCTCTGAGAGGAAACACTTTCTTCGCTCAGTAATCCATGTTTCCTGTAGAAAGAGGGAAAGGCGAGGACAACAGCAGTTGAACGAGGAGGGTCCAAACGATGACGATTCCCCTGCGGCGGCAGCCGAGCCAACGGTAGTTATATGACGACGGGAAGACCGATGGACAAGGGGAGAGAGGTTGGAAGGGAAGGTTCCCTGGCCTTGCACAAGAGACTTGAGAATCTGTCGTATATGTATCACACGTATAGCACAAACACTGAAAAGGAAACTTACAACATTTCAATAATATATATATATATATATATATCTATATATACATATATATATATATATATATATATATATATATATATATATATATATATATATATATATATATATATATATATACATAAAAAATAAGGTTTTATTATAAATATATGAAAATTAAGTTAAAAGAAAAAATGTCAGTCCAGAATAGGCGAGGAGGTAGAGCGGAAACAACCGCTCTCCATCCGAGCCAAAAGTGAGCTAAACCACCTGTGTGAGAGTGGGAGTGGTAGCAAGCTACCACCCCTAACCCCCGATAACTAGTAGTGTGGGTAGTTAACCCTCGCTAAATTTTAATGGCTCGTCATTTCAGCTCCACCGGAAGTATAACTCCAAATAAATAGCGTGGTTTGTATTCCAGTTACGAAACAAATCACATTTGTAAATAACTTGTATTTTTCCCTAATACAAACATGTAATTATTTATATATAGATATAGCTTTTGGCAAAGTTGAAAGGTAGTCGCCAATTAGACTTTTGGAGCGAGGTGGCAACCTTACCCATAGCTTTGGTACCAGTCACCTGTAAATATTACCATGGAGGGATTTACTAGTCACCTTTTTTGGGGGGCTGGTAGAGATCAGACGTACCTTTTTAAAATTCGCTGAAGTATATGGTCTGTGCCAGCCTCATTACGGTATTAGTCCCCTTCCCGTGTCAGCCTCGTCCCCCTGCTATAAAACAAACCTGAAAAATATGAACCTGTTATTAAAAGATTCTTGAATCCTTTTGAGTAGTTATATTGGCGAGAACATTGGAATGGCAAAGTCTATTAATTGCTATTCCATCACTAATAAACTAGAATTAAATGCGAATGACATGGCTAATGTTAGCGTGCGCAGCTCAACATTACCGCTTGCCAGTACATACGTTCTTGGTGTTTTTGTTTTCTGGTGAGCTCGGAACAAGTCCCATTATATTTAAACATATTGACAGAAAACATGTTTTCCTCTAGTAAATAAAGTGATTTAACCGGTTTTCACCTTAATTTCAACTGCAACAACAACAACACCCAGTTCAGCTGCTTGAAGTTAGTCGAACTGGTTGTTCTGTTAGTTCGCGGTTAAAATGAAGGTCAAATTCGGTTAAATCATGTTATTTACTACAGGAAAACATATATTTTCTGTTCGAAATGATACCCTATGTACTGATAAGCAGTAATGGCGCTGGGTGGGATCCAACCGAAATATTACAGGTGTAATGGTCTGTTTTTCCCCAAGGGAGAAATATGGCCCAGGATAATATTCCTCCCTCTGGTCCAAGATTCCCCCTTTGCTTGGTGGAGGTTACCATTATTTCGAACAGGGGGAAAAACAGACCATTACACCCGGTCATAAAAGTAGGTAATTAATTTCTTAAATTTTAATGATTTTAAGAGTGCGCAGTTCGACATTACCTCTTGCCAGTACAAGTTTGGGTAAATGTCTAGGAGATGGCCGCACCCGTTTTTCAAGTATTAACGACGAAAAACGGCAAAAAACCACCAGATGAGGAAATGAATAAAAAAGAAACTAAGACTTAACTCTTACACACAAAATGTAAGCATAAATCTACTACTACAATTATGGGGGACCCCAGTGGGAAGCGGGGTTTTTGGGTGGGGGGAGGAGGAGAAAAGTGATTTTTCGGGGCACTACCGAACCTAATACAACCACCTAACCTACCCTAGGGGCCCTGTACCCCTACCTAGGCCTACCGGGGGGGGGGGGGGGGGGGGGCTCTGCCCGCCCTGCGACCCCCCCCTTAAGGCCACAGTGATTTTCAGGGCACCACCGAACCCAAGACACCCATCTAACCTAACCTAGGGGTCCTGTACCCCTACCTAGGCCTAAATTCTTCATGTCCCGCCACTTCCTCTCCACAGTATTGGTATAAGCCTGTGTCTGGGGATCAACAAAGTGAAGGCTGTGGTTAACAGTCAAAGGCTTAAAACCTTCGGTATTACAGTTTCAACCATTATGGGAAATCTATTATATTAATATTTTTCCCGAGTAAAGCAAGTCTTTTGTACTATTTCTGTATAATATTATCTGTCGCAAATGCCTAGTTCTTTATATATCGACGATCAAACTCACGCTACTCATGTCTTCCTCCAAGATTTTTTCTGTCCGTTGTTATTGTTGACTGTCTAGTTTTTGCTCAAATGAACCCTGTAAGCACTATAATCCGCAGACAAACTAGTCCACTATGAAGTCTTACACGTTTGGCCAATCACAGCGCCTATCCACTATGACGTCATACATGTTTGGCCAATCATAGCGCGACAATACATTATCTTACCCAGGCATTTTATTTCGTTCTTAGACATGGAGGCCATAGCAAGCACGTCATCTCATGTTGCACAAGAAGTGGAAATTCCATCTTCTTGTCCTGACTGTTTCCTAACTTACAATGAATTTGTTGTAACTTATTCGGGGAATATTGAAAAACTAGTGGATTTGTGCCAAAGAGACAATTTAATTTTACAAAATAAAAATTGTCCTGCATGTCAAGGAACCTTCGCAACGGCTTCACGTTTTCCTCAAAGCACCAGCACATCTTTATGAATCAACAGTTTAAGGTAAGCTTCATTAATTTATAGAGTATATTATAATTGTGATAGTATAACGATGTATACAGCAGTACCATTACTTTGGATTTGGTTTGATGGATGTGTTTGGTAGTGGCCGTAAGGGAGGGGGGGGGGGGTCGCAGGGGCTTGGCCTAGGTAGGGGTACAGGTCCCTAGGTTAGGTGGTTGTATTAGGTTCGGTAGTGTCCCGAAAATCACTGTGGCCTTAAGGGAGGGTCGCAGGGGGGCGGAGCCCCACCGGTAGGCCTAGGTAGGGGTACAGGGCCCCTAGGCTAGGTTAGGTGGGTTTATTAGGTTCAGTAGTGCCCTGAAAATCACTGTGGCCTTAAGGGGGAGTCCCACCCGTAGGACTAGGTAGGGGTATAAGGGGAGGGGTGGTGGAAGGATAAGTATTCATTTATTGCAAATATCATTTGACGCGCCCCCCCCCCCACACCCAAAACCCCGGTTCCCACCTGGTGTCCCCCATAATTGTTGGGATGAAGTAGGGTCTTTCTGCATTACAACATATGAAACAAAAACAATAAAAACACGGAAAAACTTGTAATTTTAACTCCAATTACATAGTAAATCTCTAAATCGGATGGTTTGCGGTCAAAATAAACGTTAAATCCGTTGAAACTACACTATTTCTGATGCAACAAATATATTTTTATTCCAGTTTCCCCATAATGGTTGAAACTGTAATTTTACCAAACCTTCCTCTGCCAGACAGTTATATGCTCGCCAACAGTCAGAAATTATGGTTGTGCCTGGCTCGATCCTCTCCTTAATCAGCGAGAGCAGGGTGTCACGATCCCGGGTTTCCACGGGGACCAGAAAAAACTTGTGATTCGCGGCAAATACCACCAAATACCCACTGGCCGTCTATTACTCGGCCAACGTTATATTTCCGTTTGCCGAATTTTGACTCGTCAATTTCCACTGTACAATTGTTGCCGCCAATTTTCTTGCTGCGCCGAAATACCCAATTAATTACAACTTCCCTGCAAAATGACGACCAATCGCATACAGTACCTTCATTTAATTCAGAAATGGCCACTTCGTAGCAAAACCAGTTTTGAACCCACAAAACTATAAATTTTAAATTAGTTTCAATGTCCAGTTTTCCTTTGGAAAACCAGGTACCCACAAACAAAGACACTTAATAAGAACAACGCTTACGTCTACGTCCTTTCGTAATGTAAGATTTATCACACCTAAAACTATGTTTCTTGTAATCAACCCTACACACTTCGTGACAATGTGGACAATTTCTATTTTGTAAAATTAAATTGTCTCTCTGGCACAAATCCACTAGTTTTTCGATATTCCCCAAATAGGCTAAAACAAATTCACCGTAACTCAAGAAACAGTCAGCACAAGAAACTGGAATTTCAACTTCTTGTGCAATATCAGATGACGTGCTTGCTACGGCCTCCACGTCTAAGAACGAAATGAAATGGCTGGGTAAGAAAATGTATTGTCGCACTGTGATTGGCCAAATGTCGCGCTGTGATTGGCCAAACGTGAAGACATCATAGTGAACTAGTTTTTCTGCGGGTTATAGTAGTTACAGGGCTCATTTGAGCTAAAAACAAGACACAGTCAACAATAACAACAGACTTAGAAAAAATCTGGGAGGAAGACAAGAGTAGCGAGAGTTTGATCGTCGATATTTCGACAATTATTGAATTTCACTACATTATCTCACTCATATACCACTATTTTCATACATTTCTACACATTCTAGTAAAAATAAATTGAATATCACAGATATCTTCATGCAGCCCTCTTCTAGACATTAACCCAAGTTTGTGACCTGGGAAGGGGTCTAGTGGCTTGCCCCGCCTAGGGGTTGTGACCTGGGAACTTCTAGGTTAGGTTAGGTGGGTTTGTTAGGTTCTGTACCTTTTCGTACCTTTTTATATTTTGTGAAAAGGGTATATGGTAAAATGCTTTAAAATACACGTTCATATTATCGCAGCATTGCTAACGTTAGGAATGGCATCGTAACGTTGCGTTACATTGTATGTATGTATGTATATATATATACAGGAGCCGTTGTAGGGTGACGGCCAGATCCCGTAGAAAACGGGAATATTCTGAACTGTGGCCGTCGTTCTAAAAACGATTTTGGCGGGAGAAGCTAACTTAAAAAACCCACCTAACCTATGCTAAAAGCCGTATCCTACCCCTTACACAACAGTTTCCTTACCTACGAGTACGACGGGAGAAGCTAACTTAAAATCCCACCTAACCTATGCTAAAAGCCGTGTCCTTACCCAGGGGGGCTGCGCCCCCCCGGACCCACCCTTACACAACATATTTAAGATCCGTAGACCATTTCCAAAAGTTTTTATTCTATACAAGATAACAGTCGGAGCGATAATAAACAAATTAGGACGCTTGGCCGTAGCGCTACAAACTGCCCTATATATATATATATATATATATATATATATATATATATATATATATATATATATATATATATATATCATAATATTTCGTCAAACTTACCATTGATTATTTAATTCATCAAAATAGTTTCTCTGTTAAAGAGGGTGGGGAAGTGACCTAGGGTGGGGGTGGGGAAATATCTTAGGGCTGAAACTCCACCTTGGGGAATAACAGCCCGGGTTGCTTTTCCAGGGGAAAATTGATCCTACTATCTTTCCAAGGTTACATTGCCCTGTAATACAATAAAATAATGCCGTTTTCAATATCGAAACGTAATGTTACAGTAATAAATTGTACAAAAATATATGCGAAATCTATGCGTTGGATAACACAGGGTGGGAGGCCAAGAAAGATCGTAACATTGGGGTACTATCAGAGCATTTATCATTGGATAACGTTATACATTTCGATCAAATATGGCCTAAAATGTGTTTTGATGCCAAATTGAATCTGTAAATAATAATTACCAAGGCGTCTAAAAAGCTCAGCAATCTACGGTCCAAACAATCTAGTTTATTAGAAATATGAACTGAGTATGGCAGCCATTTGGATTGGAGAATTACGCTATTTGCATGCAGTATATTACACATTTCCCTATTAAATGTACAATTTAATTAACATAAAATGAATGTAGACACCGCACCAACGTGTGAAATAACTTACATCAGGTTAATTTAGGAGAAAAACACCGAAAACAGAACACAGAATTCGCCTTCAACACAATAACAACAAACTTGGCCGGGTTCGCCCCCTCTGAAGATGTTCCAGTAATACGTGAAAGGATATATTAATGTTTAAAAATTATTTTAGATACGTAATAAACTCCTTTAAATTATATAAAATAACTTTAAAATTAATAAAGATTTGTTTTCCGAATACGATAAACTATATAGCTCGTCTGAAATTATAATTTATAGTTTCTATATTCAGTTGAAAGGATATATTAATGTTTAAAAATTATTTTAAATACGTAATAAACTCCTTTAAATTATATAAAATAACTTTAAAATTAATAAAGATTTGTTTTAGGAATACGATAAACTATATAGCTCATCTAAAGTTATAATTTATAGTTTCTATATTCAGTTGAGTACGTAGCAGGAAAGTCTTATAAAATGGCCTCTTGATGATTCAAAGACTCTTTGCTTATTATTATAACCACAATTTCTTTGTTTATAACATTTTAAGTTATAAAAAAGGCATTTAACAGTAATTAAGTTGAATTTAGTTAATTATTAATGAATATTCACTACTGGAAATATATATATTTAACCTAAAACACAATATAAGTTATGAATGTTGTTAGCAGACTACAAAATTGATTACCCAATTGTTTTATTTAACCTTACATTTATATTTAATAAAAAAAAAACGATTATCTATTATATTTAATGATTATATATTACGTAAAATGTGTCCAATATAATAAAACTGATCTAAGATGTATGTAATAAAGAATATATTTACTTTATTGACAGCCCTAATGCACGACTGTATATTCTTTAGATATACATTGGTAAAAATATATTTAAAAAATAATTATAGCAACTTTTGACTTTTTGGGGATTATTCAAACTTTAAAAAAACATTATGAAATCTATATTTCCTAAATTATCACTAAAATGATATAATTATAACAAATTTTGTAGATTACTGATACTCTCTTTGGATTTAAAACTAGAAAACTTGAATGTATTTTATTCATATTGTTCGGTAAAGCAATGCTATATATATATATATATATATATATATATATATATATATATATATATATATATATATATTATATATATATATATATATATATATATATATATATATATATATATATATATATATATATATATATAAAGTCTAGACATAAGGAAGATAAGAAGAATGACCAAGACAGAAATGAAATCAGAAACCAGAAAGTGGGATACTGAAAAGTAGAAAGAAATAAAAAGTAGAGTGAGCTTAGCAATATATAGAGAGTGGAAGAAAGAAATTAAAGAAGAAATATACGCTAACACAACTGTTACAGTGATATATTTAGAGCAAGGATCAATACGTTAAGACTAAACTTTGTGGTAGACTTTTAAGATCTTGAAGGACCTTTTCCTTCAGCCTTAGAAAAAGACAGACGGTCGATCTGGCATAAAAAAACTACCTCTGGAAAAGGCTTGTAGCTTGGATCTTGGATGCTGGGAGCTTAATGATTGTATCAAAGGATACTAACTTTACATTCATCAAAACTGCGTACTCCTATAAACAAGACGGAAAAGTTTTATTGGTGAGGCTGGATTTTATCAGAGTTCTGTACGAACATTTATGTAGTTGCTGTACCTCTGAACTTTTGATTAATCTCATCACACCTATGGTCTGTCCTAAGTGAACAGACAGTCAACGTGGCTTCGAAGCTATCAAAGCTTACATGAGTGTTGAAGGAACCTGAATTTGACAAGCTGTTTGTTAACAAAGTAGATGCTTATGATGTGGCTGAAGGAGCAGTTTGGCTTGGACTAGTGACTTGATTTATAAAGTTTCTTTTTCTTAAAATAAACTGAAGCCTCCTCAGTTCCTATGGTGCAGTGAATATCCTAAAGAAATTCTATAGGGAAGATTGTTGAAAATTCAGAAAGTTAAACATGGCTACTGAGATTACAGGTGATAAAACTTCCTATCATAAAAGTTTAACTTTGTAAATTTTAACTCTCCAATATTGCAGTACATTATTATTATTATTATTATTATTATTATTATTATTATTATTATTATTATTATTATTATTATTATTACTATCCAAGCTACAACCCTAATTGGAAAAGCAAGATGCTATAAGCCCAGGGGCTCCAATAGGGAAAAATAGCCCAGTGAGGAAAGGAAATAAGGAAATAAATAACTGTATTTACCATGTCCCAACTTGAAAAGGAGTGTAGTTATCATTTTAACTTTTTTTTTTTTTTTTTTTTTTTTTTTTTTGCTGACATGTTTTGAAGATGTCGAATTTTTGTATATTTTTGTTTATAAAATTTCTAGTGTAACATATTTTGTTAATTGGATCTACCATGTTCTGTCCCCTATCAAGGGGAGGGATGCTATAAATAGTCTCTTAACGTTTGTCTTTTTTGTTTCCCATTATGCATTTTCATGAAAATTTACTAATCGTTTAAACTGTTATAGTTTTAGTTATTCTTAAAGTTGGAATTTGTTTCAAGAGTAGATTCACCGTCTGTGTAACTGTAAAGGCTTAATCTCCATCTCAAAATAAGTCTTAATTTGCTCCAGAAGTTTTTTTTTTTTTGATAATTACTTTAATCTATTAGTTGAACTGTTTGTTTCTTTTTAGTTATTCGTTCTGTTTTTCAAATAAAAAGAAAGCTGGTTTACCTTTAGTTTTTCTCTTATGTACCAAATCTAATTAGTTTTTCTCTTATGTACCAAATCTAATTAGTTTTTCTCTTATGTACCAAATCTAATTAGTTTTTCTCTTATGTACCAAATCTAATTAGTTTTTCTCTTATGTACCAAATCTAATCTAGACAGATTCAGCATTGCTACCAGTAGAGTAACAATACACATTATGTGTATATATATATATATATATATATATATATATATATATATATATATATATATATATATATATATATATTATATATAAATATATTATTATCATTATTACTTGCTAAGCTACAACCCTAGTTGGAAAAGCAAGATGCTATAAGCCCAGGGGCTCCAACAGAGAAAATAGCTCAGTGAGGAAATGGAACACGGAAAAATAAAATATTTTAAGAGCAATAATTTTAAAATAAATATCACTTTATAAACTATAAAACCTTTAACAAAACAAGAGGAAGAGAAATAAGATGTAAGATAGAACAGTATGCCCGAGTGTACCCTCAAGCAAGAGAACTCCAACCCAAGACAATGGCAGACCATGGTACAGAGGCTATGGCACTACCCAAGATTAGAGAACAATGGTTTGATTTTGGAGTGTCCTTCTCCTAGAAAAGCTGCTTACCATAGCTAAAGAGTCTCTTCTACCCTTACATAGAGGAAAGTGGTCGCTGAAAAATTACAGTGCAGTAAGAAGAATTGTTTGGTAATCTCAGTGTTGTCAGGTGTATGAGGACAGGAAAATATGTAGAGAATAGGCCAGACTATTTGGTGTGTGAGTGTGTAGGCAAATGGGAAAATGAATCATAACCAGAGAGAAGTATCCAATGTAGTACTGTCTGGCCAGTCAAAAGACCCCATAACTCTCTAGTGGTAGTATCTCAACGGGTGGCTGATGCCCTGGTCAACCTACTACCTACCTTATATATTATGAATATATAAATACATTTATGTTTATATATTATATATAAGTATTTACATTTATATATATCATATATATATAGAAATATTTATACATATGCACTTCGTTCTTTACTCGTAAAAACATATCTCAAAAAGGTTTAAAGCAAGCCTGAGGGACAGATGGTAGAAATGCCCCTTAGCCCCCTGCACTCCTTAAGTGGGAGAAGGGTGTGAACAAGAAAGCTTAAATCCAGAGTAAGCTCAACTTTATGGAAACTGTGACATTTAATTAGGATGGCAAATTAGAGCAGCCTTTGGCAGTTCTCGTAAAATATGACCTGGATATGTGTGCACTCGTTGAAAAAAAAAACTGACTGGATTTGAAAGAAAGTCCTAGATGGAGGAAAGTGGTTGCTATCTCCATATCAGTCTAGAAATTCATATGCATTAATTTAATTTTCCAATAGAGTAACTGGAAACGAGTATATTGTAAAAATATCAGGATTTTTTGTACTGGGATGATAGGTTTTTACATGATATTGAATAACGATAATTATATTGTTTGCCATAGTACATATATATACCGAAGAATGGTGTGATATTAAGAACACATCAGTCATTTGCCAGTGAAGGTTTGAGACATGCAGTTACAAGGAGAAAACCATGGATATCAAATAGTGGGTTACTATGAAAAAGACTAAGAAATTGAAAGCTTTCGAGGATGTAATGAAAATTACAAGGTAGAACATGCCAAGCATTCCAGTATTGATAATGAAGTCAATAGAAAACCCAGAAATGGCTGGAGAGAATACTCTGACAGGAAAACTGGCAAGGCTGACAAAGCTATGAATTCAGGGGAGTGGCTATGGTGTAAGAATCGTTCATGGAATTATTAATGAAATCTCGACGAGGGCAAAGGAAGGGGAAATGCACGTTAAAAAGAGAGATGGATCTGTTATAACAGATGATTAAGAAAGACAACGTTAGATGGAACACTTTAGTGAGGTCATGAACAAGAGATACGAAGGGATTAAGTTGATTGATATACCTGAAGTGTTTGAATTCAAAGCTAAAAAAAAAGAAAAGAAAAAGAAAAAGAAAAAAACTGGAGATAGAAAGCCCCAGGATATGATGGAATGATGGAATAACTGCTGAGATGATATTGGCCGAAAATGAAGTGACTCTCAGAATACTTAAGATTATTTTGTAGAATGTGGCATGAAGAGGCAAATCTGATGAATGGGAGTTAAGAGTGTTGGTGAAAAGGGCAAAACAAAAGCAGACCCGACTGAATACAAAAATTGCAGAGGCATCACGCTTACGTCAGTTGTCATGAAAATATATAGTATGCTTGTTCTAAAGAGACTAGAGAGAAAGATTAATGAAAAACTAAGAAATGAACTAGCAGGATTCAGAAAAGGTAGAAGTTGTACTGACTAAATTTTCATTAAAAGTCATATTGCACAGCAATGCTTAGAATATAGAAATCCAATTTTGATGCCCTTTGATAATGTGCACCGGCAAATTTTGTGGACAGTCTTGCGTTATCATGGAATTCCTCTTAGATACGTAAAGGGGACGAGCTGTTAATATCTGTCTATCTAACTATCTCCTTATACACTAGTTCCTAATACTTTTAAAGGGATTGAGAGAGAGAGAGAGAGAGAGAGAGAGAGAGAGAGAGAGAGAGAGAGAGAGAGAGAGAGAGAGAGAGAGAGAGAGAGAGAGAGCACGCAGATGAAATCGCAGAAATGTCAATACGGTTACTGAACAAACAACACGAGAGAGATGTTTTCCCGAGAAAACACGACGAATATGCAATAGCAATAAACCCTGGATGATGATGACAAGGATTTTGAAATTAATGAACAAAAGACGCAAAGCTTATGATAATGGACTGGCGATTTGGTGGAGAAAAATTCACCTTAAACTTAAGAGCAAAGTAAAAAAAAACTAAGAAAAATCAGCTGTTTATTGAACGGAACCAATTAAACAAGATGATTTTCAAAAACAGTTGCAGTGATTATTTGGTAAAAGGGAGAAATAGATTTGAAATTCTCTATTTATCCCACCAACATGATAATGAAATTTGAAAATGATTTGTGGAAACTTCACAACCAATTGTACTTTTATCCCAGCATAAATCTTAGTGAATTGTTTTGGGTGTGCTGTTCGAACTCTCCAAGAGGGATCAGTTCACCAAACGTTTAACTGGGCTCAATAAGGCACTAGAAGAGGTGGAAGATCCAGGCCTACATGGCTGAGTACTATTAAGCGTGAAGTAGATGATGAATAGAGTATGATTTACAAGCTCAAGACAGACAACTGGCGAAATCTAATCGAGCCCCTTTGCGCCTATAAAAATTTTACCTTGAGACAGATTAATAGTTTCACATTACTCACCTTATCTATCACGATATGTTCCATCTTCCACCTGAAAAAAAAAAAAAAAAAAAAACAGATAGGAGGATCGTTAGCTTGCAAGTGAAATTACGATATTAATGATACAATAAAATAAAAGTATGGTAGGAAGAAAGATGCACACAGGAGTAACAGGCTCAGGGAGAGGGAGAGAGAGAGAGAGAGAGAGAGAGAGAGAGAGAGAGAGAGAGAGAGAGAGAGATGTCATTGTTAGCAATGATTAAATATGATTTGCAAGAAAGAGGATGTCTATAGGACATGCCTATTGCATTCTGCATAGTTTACAAGTCTGCTTTGGTGATACATATCTACTTCAATCTTGTCAACATCTTCGCATTACTCATATTATCTTTAGGTAGGCCAATACAGTGCCCTTTTGAAGATTCAATTTTCTAACGTTAAGTCATGCTTGGATATATCTCAGCTCACAAGCATAATAACCTTCATATATCAAGTATGTATATACAACAATGCAACAACAACAGATGCAGCCATTTCTATTCAACTGAAGGACAAGGGGGTCTGACATGCTTATTCCCGTCTGGTGTTTAGTCAGTTTCAATACCACACTGGCCACTGTGGAAATGGTGGGGGATTTTATTCTGATCGCTCATAGGAAACCAACCTAGTATGGGTGGCCCTAACTAGTACAACTTTGCTCATCATATATATATATATATATATATATATATATATATATATATATTATATATATATATATATATAGTGTGTATATATATATATATATATATATATATATATATATATATATATATATATATATATATATATATATATATATATATTATTTCTTGGAAATGATAGGTAAAGAACAGATAATTTAAGAAAATACTTTTCATTACAGCATCTTGCTTTTCCGTCTAGGGTTGTAGCTTAGCAAGTAATCATAAAAAAAGGTACAGTGGCTCATCACTACCTCACGGCAAAATACAGAACTGAAGTACTACTACGACAACTCCTTTCTTTACAGAGAGATAATCAAGGATACACCGACTTCCAACTCTCCCATAAGGAGAGGAATCAGATGCAGCATCTTTAATTAAGATGCAAAAGCAAGTCATTGAATAGAAGAACTGGAGGCGGTTATATAATGCAGTGAAAGCGAAATAAAACTCATCGAATACTTAGTGGAGACCAGGAAAGAAGAAGACAGCCGAAACCTCCTTGGCAATACATCATTGGTGGCCACCTCTGGTGAGCATTGCTATCTTATGACCAAGGAAAGAGTGATAGAGATAAATGATCTCAATAGTACACATCAGGAATTCGAAACTAGAATGATTCACATCAAACAATGACCATTAAAATTCAGGAAGGTTATAATCAAGTCAGAGGATACTGATGTGTTTGTAATCCTACTTGAACTTCACTCTTACATGATTAATGCTAATCAAACCAGAATCATCTTCAGTAGAAGGAAAGGAAATAATATCTGACTCATAAATATATCAAGACTTGTAACGATTCTTAGATCAGACTTAAGTAAAGCAATGGCAGGAGTTTATACATTCACTGGGTGCCATTGTGTGAGTACTATTGCTAGAGAGGATAAAATCAAAGCCTTCAATCATTTAAGAAAAATTAATTCAAGGAAGCTTTTATGTCTTTTGGGATAGAATAGTGTTTCAGAATCTATAGTTGATACTAAGCAGTTCTCAACTCCCTTAATACATCTATCACTTTTGTTTTAAGCTAAGCTACAACCCTAGTTGGAAAACCAGGATGCTATAAACCAAGGGCTCCAACAGGGTAAACTAGCCCAGTGAGGAAAAGAAGAAAGGATATACACAAACTGCTGTACAAAAGAACCAATGAACAATTAAGATGGTTTTTAAAGAACAGTAACAACATTAAAACCAATATTCCATTTATAATCTATAAAAGAAAAAACTTCAAAAAGAAAAACCAAGAGGAGAAATAAGAGTGTACCCTCAAGCAAGATAACTCTACCCCAAGACAGTAGAAGACCATATGTAAATAGGATGAGATATTTCAAGCAAAACTGGGGGGAATTTCATTGGCACAGCTACTCCCTTGAAAAGACGATCTCCAGCAACACACTAAACTTGCAAATTATCAAGCACCTATCTGGAGAAGAAACCTGCTAAGATTTCCAGATGTTCCGATATCCAACTGATCATGGATTGGAGGTAGTCAACTGGAACCTCTCTATTCAATGGCTTACCCTATCTCCAGCCTCAGAAGATTTTCTGTCCTTCCTTTACTGTAAGTGAATTCGTTTTCATAATGTTGAAACATGCTCTTGCATTCAGGACGGTATTTCCTGTACCCTTGCTTGCAAACAACTACCAAAATTATTATTCTTATCATTATTACTAGCTAAGCTACAACCATAGTGGGAAAAGCACGATGCTATAAGTAAAAGTGCTTCGACAGTGAAAAAAATAGCACAGTAAGGAAAGGAAATAAGGAAATAAACTATATGAGAATTAATAAACAATTTAAATATTTTTTTTCTTTTAAAGAACAGTAACAATACCAAAACAAATCTTTCATATATCAAGTATAAAGAGACTCATGTCAGCCTGTTCAATATAAAAACCTTTGCTGCACGTTTCAACTTTAGAAGTTCTACCTAGAATAAGAAGAAGACAGTGATAATGAAGATAAAATATCATGAAAGTGAGCTTTATGAAATTCCCAATTCTGTCAACGGAACGCAAGAGATATTTGCATATCAGAGACATGACTGCATCTTGTATCTAAAGTCCCTACCTGGAGCCACATGTCCCAAATGGGAGTCATTGCCATGTCTTTAGGGCTCCGGATGGAGATCACTTTGGATTCCTGTGGGTTTTCTAAT
>NW_027171829.1:2500-7500 GCF_036898095.1 Palaemon carinicauda
ACATACATACATACATACATAAAACAGGAAATAATCAGTTCTTTACCTACTCACTGATCTAACCTAAATAATATTAGATTTATTCCTCCTTCACTACTGTTGATATAAACGTTTAAATAAAACCTAAGTTGATGCAAACATTGCAAGATTTCACTTAGGAATTCACGTTTCATGCAAAATTCAGTCCACTCCAACTGACGTAAGAATTGCATTTATCAACAATGCAATGGTTATGTTTGCACATACCTCGGTGTTCAGCAGTCATCAGTAATGTGTGTACCCAGTGCTAGCTTTCAAGAATACTGCCAGTGCCACTTTTCATTTATTATTTTCATCTTTCTACTGTGTTGATATTTATGTATATTTTCATTCAGGAGTGTATGAGATAATTCATAGCATATATTTTCATGTTTTCTATGTATAAATATGTATGCTGGAAGGATGGAAGTGGTTTATACATAGGTTTATGTATATATAGATAGATTTGGGAGTGAACAAAAACAAGAGTGTTGAGATAATTCATAGCATATATTTTCGTGTTGTCTATGTATTAATATGTATGCTGGAAGGATAAAAGTGGTTTATACATAGGTTTATGTATATATAGATAGATTTGGGAGTGAACAAAAAAGGCAGCAAGGTGTTTGCAAAAAACTAGCTTAGCAATTTGTTGAGCCAAATCTCCTTTATGGGAGTAAAATGTCAATGTTGAAGACAATGAAAGAAAATCTGTTAATATATTACAAGAATTAATATTTTGCACAATTCATGTGCCACAGTATATTGGAAATTGTAGGGCTAAAGGATGAATAATGTTTTTGAGATGGTTTGATCATATAGAGAGAATAGAGATTAACAAATAGATGAAAAGAGTATCAGATATGAAGGGAGAGGTAGGAATAAAACGATAAAGTTAAAACTATTTCAGCACGTGTCATTTAGAACGCCAGTCTCCAACAAGGTCATCAAAAATTGAAGAAAGCTGAAAATATGATATTTGCGGATAGCGGACTCTAAAAATAGTTTTATGTTGTACATGCTGGTAATAAAAGTGATATAGTAATTTATTAAGAAGGCTATATAAGAATATACGGGATATTGTCAGAGAGAGAGAGAGAGAGAGAGAGAGAGAGAGAGAGAGAGAGAGAGAGAGAGAGAGAGAGAAACAAACTACCCGTTAACTATCATATCTTTGTTTTTGGTAGTTCACAAGTTACTTAGAACATATAAATCACAGTTTTATCTGTTAAATCATAACAGTAAACACATTGATCATTACCAACAGTACACCTCTCGAAGTGCTCTGTATGCATAACCCACTTTTTAGCTTTTCACGAGTCTCAACCTTCAAATTTTCCACCTCGTTTATCATCCCTATGAATCATACATTTATTATACATTTCACATAATTATTAAAAAATTCTTCATAGTGGCGTAGCCAGAGATTTGCAAGCCCTGGAGGACCCCCTCTCTTAGAGACACCCCCCCCCAGGCCCCCACCCCCACCCCGGCCCCCACCTAGCTGGGCAACTGACTCTTCTATATATAATTCGTTTATCAATTTCCTCTATTCGTTTCAGACTGGAAGAGACAGACGATAGAATAGAATCGAAGAAGCATAGAGAATTATTTAGAAAATCCAACTGTCTTCCATACCAGTACCAGGTAAGTATTGTGTCTGTACTGTATTCTTTTTAACAAAGACATTATTGTGTAATTACAATTACAAATATATATTCATCTAATATCTTTTCGTATTTATAGATGCAAGCACATGAGTATATAGGCACGGACATACACTTGAAAGCACGCACGCACATCTTAATAATGCATAGCAGGCAAGCTTAAATATTTCATGATAGCATACTTTTAACTATTAAAACAATCGGCGAATTTATTCAGGCTTCACAGACGTTGCCACAGGCTGCCACATATGTCACACGCTGGTATAATAAAAGATAATAATATTTCAAAAAACAAGCACATTTTCAAAAACTATAATAAAAAGACAATGTTTCTGACACAAACATGGTTTTTATAAACCATAACAGAAGAGTATATTTCAGAAGCAAACACTGTTTATAAATTATAACAAAATATAATATTTCAAACACAAACAAGGTTTAAAACTATAAAAAATATAATAATATTTCAGACGCAAACACAGTTTTAAAAACTATAACAAAACACAATAATATTTCAAACACAAACACAGTTTTAAAACTATAACAAAATACAATAATATTTCAAACATAAACACGGTTTTAAAACTATAACAAAAGACAATATTATTTCAGGCACAAAACGGTTTTAAAACTATAACAAAAAGACAATAATACACAAACAACGGTTTTAAAACTATAACAAAAGACAATAATACACAAAACACGGTTTTAAAAACTATAACAAAAGACAATAATACCACAAAACACGGTTTTAAAACTATAACAAAAGACAATAATACACAAAACACGGTTTTAAAACTATAACAAAAGACAGTGTTTCTGACACAAACAAAGTTTTAAATCTATAACTTAAGAGAATAATATTTCAGACACACAAACAAAGTTTTAAAACTAGAACAAAAGACAATATTTCAGACAAAAACATGGTTTTAAAACCATAACAAAAGACAGTGTTTCTGACACAAACAGTTTTAAAACTATAACAAAAGAGAATAACATTTTAGACACAAACATGGTTTTAAACTATAACTAAAGACAATAATATTCCAGACACAAACAGTTTTAAAACTATAGAAAAGAGAATAATATTTTAGACACAAACACGGTTTTAAAAACTATAACAAAAGACAATGTTTCTGACACAAACACAGTTTTAAAACTATAACAAAAGACAATGTTTCTGACACAAACACAGTTTTAAAACTATAACAAAAGGCAATGTTTCTGACACAAACACAGTTTTAAAACTATAACAAAAGACAATAATATTTCAGAGAAAAAAAACAGTTTTTAAAGCCAGAAAAGATTTTCAAAATAGGTCAAAAAACAAAATTTTTAACCAAATTTATCCTGATATTTCCGGGTATTCAAACGCGTAGTGTTTTCATGTTTTGTGTTGCAATATTGAATATATATTTTTAAAGAGGAAAACTAGATTATTATATAATACAAATCATCATCATCATCATCATCATCTCCTCCAACACCTATTGACGCAAAGGGCCTCGGTTAGATTTCGCCAGTCGTCTCTATCTCGAGCTTTTAATTCAATACTTCTCCATTCATCATCTCCTACTTCGCGCTTCATAGTCCTCAGCCATATAGACCTAGGGCTTCCAACTCTTCTAGTGCCCTTGTGGAGCCTAGCTGAACGTTTGGTGAGCTAATCTCTCTTGGAGAGTGCGAAGAGCACGCCCCAAACCCTATAAATAGGTTAGATTAGAGATACAGATAACTTAAGGATAGATTGATCTGATAGAATAGATGATAGTAGTTTATACAAACATACAGATAAATGGATATAGAGATATAAAGCCATTGATAAAATTTGCAAAATGAAGCAAGAATTAAAATCAATGCGTAAGAACAGCTGATCTTATAAAATACAAGAGAATGAGGACAGGAAAAATGTTTGAAGACACATCGAGGAAAACATTGTTTGTCTGATCCGGAAGAAAGTGGTTATCGTAGAATCTTTAGGATCCCATATTTACGCAGGAAGGCACGACCCGATATTTTGAATTACGCCATGGCGTAAACATGGGAGAGAGAGAGAGAGAGAGAGAGAGAGAGAGAGAGAGAGAGAGAGATTTTATAAGTTTGTTTACGTAAAAGAAGGGTTTGAAGAAAACATAAGGACACATATAGATTTATTGCTTCAATGTAAAGATGAGAGAGAGAGAGAGAGAGAGAGAGAGAGAGAGGAGAGAGAGAGAGAGAGAGAGAGAGATTTTATGTCTTTGTTGACGTCAGATAAAGTTTAAAAAAACATAAGACATATATTGATTTATTGCTCCAATGTAAACATGAGAGAGAGAGAGAGAGAGAGAGAGAGGAGAGAGAGAGAGAGGAGAGAGAGAGGATAGAGAGAGAGAGGAGAGGAGAGAGAGATTTTATAAGTTTTTGTTTACGTAAAATAAGGTTGAAAACATAAGACATATAAATTTATTGCTTCAATGTAAACATGAGAGAGAGAGAGAGAGAGAGGAGAGAGAGAGAGAGGAGAGAGAGAGAGAGAGGAGAGAGAGAGAGAGAGAGAGAGAGATTTTATAAGTTTCTGTTTACGTAAAATAAGGTTGAAAACATAAGACATATAAATTTATTGCTTCAATGTAAACATGAGAGAGAGAGAGAGAGAGAGAGAGAGAGAGAGAGAGAGAGAGAGAGAGAGAGGGGGGGGGGGAGAGATCATATAAGTCTTTGTTTACTTAAGATAAGATTTGAAGAAAACATAGGACATATGCATTTATTATTACTACAACTTAGAGTTACATAATTAGTGTAAGAATGAAATGACACTAAAGTAGTTGGGTGGTGTAGTACTTAGCTGTTATTTACTAGGTCCGTGGTCTGCTCCAGCCTACCTAGCTTAAAACAGGTAGCAATGTCATGAAGTCTGCATCTCATTTGCTCTACTCTTTCAACAAATGTAAGTGATTAATTTGATTACATCACTTTATCTATCTATCTATCTATCTATCTAACTATCTATCTATCTATATGAATTCACAAAGCTGGTATGTCATTGTCACCTGAGTTTCATGTGCCCGGGTTCGATTCCCCGGCCGACCACAGAAGCTATTACCTTTGAGTTGATTCCCCTTTGGGTCTCTGATCTTGCTTGAGGGTGCATTCGGGCACACTTTTCTATCTTATATCTTATATCTCTTCCTCTTGTTTTTTTAAAGTTTTTATAGTTTATAAAGTGATATTTATTTTAATGTTGGTGCTCATCTTAAAATATTTCATTTTTCCTTGTTCCCTTTCCTCACTGAGCTATTTTCCCTGTTGGAGCACCTGGGCTATAGCATCCTG